>NC_045744.1:29904440-29908133 GCF_008692095.1 Etheostoma spectabile
TGAGACAGTACAGCCTGCGGGGAAGAAAAACAAAGAAAGCCTTCCAGGACCTGGCTGTCTGCAGGGATATAACAGGCAGGTGTTATTTTATTGTTATTGTTTGTATTATGCTTAGCTTGACTTATAACTTTGCTTCATTTTGACTTGTACTCTAGCGGCCTGCCAGAAAAACTTCACTGCGCTGACTGCTGCAGAAGCGGAGGATTTGATTGGGCAAGTTCTGAAGTGCTTTTTCCGGGTAGGGATTGAGTCCTTACCTCAAGTGAAGGAGTTTAAGTACCTTGGGGTCTTGTTCGCAGTGGGGGCCATGGAGCGTGAGATTGGTCGGAGATCGGAGCAAGCCGTTGCAGTATTACATTCTTTTATCGCCCGTTGTGACGAAAGGGAGCTGAGCCGAAAGGCAACCCGTATCTACCGGCAATTTTCGTTCTCACCCCCCTATGGTCATGAAGGCGTCATGACCGAAAGAAACATCCAGGGTACAAGCGGCCGAAATGGGTTTCCCAGGAGGGTGGCTGCGTCTCCCTTAGAGATAGGGTGAGAAGCTCAGTCATCCGAGAGGAGCTCGGAATAGAGCCGCTGCTCCTTCGTCGTTGAAAGGAGCCAGTGAGGTGGTTCGGGCATCTGGTAAGGATGCCCCTGGGCGCCTCCCTAGGGAGGCGTTCCAGGCACGTCCAACTGGGAGGAGACCTCGGGGAAGACCCGGACTAGGTGAGAGATTATATCTCCAACCTGGCCTGGGAAGCCTCGGATCCCCGAGTCGGAGCTGGTTGATGTGGCTCGGGAAAGGGAAGTTTGGGGGTCCCTAACTGGAGCTGCTGCCCCCGCGACCCGATACCAGATAAGCGGATGAAGATTTATGGATGGGAGGAAGTTCTGGTTGCCCCACACAGACGGTAAATTGAAGTTCTTCTGCTTATGTTCAAATAAAAGTTCATAAAAAATATTGTCATGTGTTCATTCTTAGTATTCATGGTCTAACTTTGTTTATTCTTTATAGGCCAGCTGAGAAGGCTGAGCCGTGAACCATGGAGCCCCTTTTAATTTTTGTATTATATATATATTATATTTTTTTTTAGTGATTATTTGCACACTTTACAAACACTCTTATGCATCTTGCCTACATTTGCACTACACCTATCTTTTTTGTATTTTTTTCAGTTGTTTGAATATTAAAGTTTTGAATGCCTCAAGTTTGCCTGTTCATTCATTCCTACTAATATAACTTTTGTATGTAGTACTGGTGTATTTACAGTACATACATACACACAAATGGTACGGGTGTTAGTTTTTTTTTTAAAGGTTAGGGGAATCTAATCTTTTCTTAACGTTCTGGGAACGTTCGTTTATGGTTACAGCGAATGTTCCCCTAACGTTAAGAGACCGTTCCGTAACGTTCGCTGAGGGTTGCAACGCTAAGGGAACGTTCCCCTAACGTTCTGTAAAGGTTGCAACGTTAAGGGAACGTCCCCTAACGTTAGCTAAAGGTTGCAACGTTTTCGGAATGTTTGCCTAACGTTCTCTAAAGGTTGTAACTTTTAGAGAACGTTAGGGGATTGTTCCGAGAACGTTCGCTGTAACCAAAAACGAACGTTCCCGGAACGTTAAGAAAACCTTCCAATTAACCAACAGACAACCAAACTACAACCAAAACAAACCTTCAGGGAACGTTCCCACAACCAAAAACGAACGTTCTCAGAACGTTCTGGGAACCAAAAATTGTTAGCTGGGTAGGTGACAATGTACAGGTGGGGGAAGGTGACTGACTGAAGTGTGAGTTGGTGAGTTGGTGTGGGGGAGGGGTGTGACTGTGGTCTTTTCAAACCTACAGTAGAAGCTGTTCAGCTCGTCAGCCAGTCGTTGAGAACCAGCAGTGTTGGGGGATGGTCTCCTGTAGTTAGTGAGAGTCTGCAGGCCTCTCCACACTAACCGAGGATCGTTGTTTGAAAAGCTGTTTTTCAGCTTTTTAGCATAGCTCCTCTTAGCTACTTTGATCTCCTTGGTCAGTGTGTTCCTGGCCTGGTTATACAGGACTCTGTCCCCACTTCTGAAGTAAGTTGTAAGTAATTAACTGGAGAAGTTTCCTGTTGATGTTAGTTAATTTGTTTTATCCTTTTCTCCTATAATGACTTTATGTTAATGTTATGTATAATCCATATGATCAAAGGCTGTTTTCTCAAAAGGGGGTTTTCATGTCATACACCAAACCTTCCAGTTTCACTCCAATCTATATTCTGAATGTTTGAAGGGGTTTGAAGGGTTTGTTCATTTATCAGTTATAGACTGATTTATGTAACATTTTATATCTAAATAATTGGCACTTATTTAAATGTGTTTATTTATATAGCCATTTTCTAGTCTTAACAACTATTCAAAGCACTTTTACATCATACAGGAACCACATCAGATTAACACTCACACTCCAATGGCAGGGGCAACTTGATGTACAGTGTCCACTTTGACATGGGACTGCAGGGCCAAGGATTGAACCACCAACCTTCTAATTGGCAGGCAACCACTCTACCACTGAGCCACAGCCACCCTCATCAAGACAAGGCCCATTTAACAAGACAATGCTTTATTTCCACATTTAAACAGTTCAGAAAACTTGTAATACAAAGTACATTGGCCTAAATGTAAGTAACCAACTGGTGAAGTTTCATGATATCTATTAGTTAATTAATTTATCCTATTCATCTGGGGTCTCTCGCCTTAACCTTTGAACTGACTCATATAAGACACAGGAGTCAAGATGGATGTGGGGCATTTGTAAGTATTTTATTCTGCAATGGGACACAACCATTCAGTTCAGGTAGATAAATAGACTTGGCTTGTTTCAACCTTAATGAAAATTATACTTTCTTATTTTTTTAATTAAATTGCAGACTTTAGTTTGTGCTCATATTATCAGAATCAGCTTTATTCGCCAGGTATGAAGACACATACGAGGAATTTGTCTTTGGAGCATCGTTACTCACACTGTGCTTACACATACAAAACAACCAAAACAAAATATACACACTAATATATACACAATATATACATACTCTAAACAGAAACAATATAGAGGCATGAATGCAATGAAGAGATCAATAAAATTATTTAAATATGGAGCATAGTGCAAGGATACTGGGATAAATAGTATTATGTTATTATATTACAATATGAACAGTATGAACATTATAGACAGTTCTGAAATAGGAAATGAGAATGATGAATAAATAAATAAATAAAATAATAAGTGAGATGTGAGAATGGGAACGATGAATAATACTAAACAAGTGGAATAATAAGTGGAACCAGTAAACAGGTGCCGTAGAGACAGTGATTACTGGGTTATTGACCAGAATTGGACCTGACACTGTGGGTAAGGAATCAGCTGTTCATCAAAGAGATGGCTTGTGGGTAGAAACTATTCCTGAATCTGTTGTATTTGTAATTTTACAATAAAATAAAATTTCTATTGAAATAAAATGACTGTGTACCTGTTACAATTATTCCACAACAACAGTGTCTGAGAGTTAAACTTGAATGGATTTTTTAGAATAGAAAAACATGTCAACAGTTTATCAGAGGGAATAATTTCTATATTGTCTTCTGCTGCCACCCTCAGGAATATTAGAGTCAACAACAAATAAATGCTTTTTAAATTATATAACTATACTCCACATATATCATACAGCCATGTGTATA
>NC_045744.1:29908143-29908544 GCF_008692095.1 Etheostoma spectabile
AAGTTAAATAACACCCAAGTGCATTTTGGGGATTTTCTTTTGGCTTCTCAAACAAATAGCAAAGGAGATCAGTGTGCCTCAGGAATGTTAACAAGAACAAATGAATTATTTATAAATGCTATAACTATACTCTAGTTCACATATTTCAACATATATGTAGAAATAATTATAAATAAAAACTAAAATAACACCCAATGTGAAAACTATTTTCTTTACTCAGACAAACAGCAAAGGAGATTTGTGCTTGATTAGTGTGGCCTGACCTTCTTTACTGATTGGGTGATTAGAGTTCAAAACTTTTGGCTGTGAAAACCACAGGGTGGAGTTGATTATCAGAACGTCACTAGGCGTCAAATAATGTCACACGTGCAATGGCGTTTATTAAACTCCAGATGGGTTTA
>NC_045744.1:29908554-29908713 GCF_008692095.1 Etheostoma spectabile
TACACTCCAGATGGTGTTTATTAAACTCCAGATGGCGCCAAAAACGGTGTTTGAAATGCAGCGAGAATGGTGATGAATTGTGATCCTTTTGGCTTTCCATATAAACGGCCCCAAATTCACCCTCACCAAACCCACCAGACTCCATGTAAATAATCACTA
>NC_045744.1:29908723-29927846 GCF_008692095.1 Etheostoma spectabile
TTAGCGTGTACAGAGCCAGCATATTTCCACATGTAAATGGGTGAATTAAGGGTTTATTTCAGCCAGACCAGAGAGGTGAATGTTGGAACAGTGGAAAGACAAACCAAGACGGCTTTTTTGACGTTATATTTTTTTTCTGTCCACTTTGAATGAAGTGATGATAAAAGCACTGATTATTTACATGGAGTCTGGAGGCATTTGCGGAGTTTGCACTGTCTTTACAAATGTGACCTAGATAGGCCTATGTAAACATCTAAATATTGTAAAAATAAATAAAACATTTAATAATGTTGCAAACATTTTAAACTTTATTAAACAAATATCCCCTTCCCAGAATTCCCAAAATAATGAATCCTTACCTTCACTACCTCGGCCTTAGTGACCCTTTTCCCCTTTACATGTATTTTGACATAGAATGGAGCTTTGCCATTTAATTTTACACAATGTACGAGAATATAGGAGTAAGCAGAAGAGGAAGTGTTGACTCTTGTAGGAATTGAACTACTGTTGCAACATAAGTATTTGAAAAAGTAGAAATTGGGGGTATGATGATATTGAGTCTGAGACCTGGAAGATTAAAGGAAGAAAGAAAATTATAAGAAGGAAAGTAGGTGTAAGAAATAAGAAAAGAGTTTGTTGGAGAAGTGAAATGAGAAAGAGAGTGTTAAAGTGACTGAAAATTGAGTAAAGGCATAGAGAAAAAGCGAGAGTTTAATCAATTTTTACAAATTTATGTCTGGACAGCAACCAATGTTACTTTTTTAGTACTGACTCATTTTGACTTCAAAAACACAAAGAGTTAGTACCAAAATTTTATTAAATGTGTTCAGGTGTTCTTGGGATCTGACATATTCTAGTCAAAGAGACAAATTAGGATTTCTTCTTGTGTAAACAACACGTATGAAATACTTAAAACTTAGGTAAAAGAAAAATTATATTTCTTCCACTATGACTAACCATAATGTAGCACCATTTTTGAATCAATGAAGACATAGATCAGAGTAAGATCAGAATAAAAAAAAGAAAGAAAGAGAAATCCTCCTTTCATTATAGAGGTTTAGAGGACAGCCGAGAAGAGAATACACACTGTGAGAACAATTATTACCAAAAGACGACAAAGAGATCACTGGTGTCACTTTAAATTTGATTACTTGCGCAAGGAGTCAAAGCTCATTAACACTCTAGCATCGAGAAGAAGTCGAGCCAAATTCTTTGAAGATAAATGTGAATAATGTGACCTTGGGTGTTTAAGACAAGGATGGCTATTATAAGTGATACAAAGAAAGATATTCACTTTAACAGTTACATTTGTCTATCACACACACACAGATAAGGTGAAGAAGAGTTGGACAACGGACCTGCAGCTCTGTAATGATTTTGATCATAAATAATACAGTATGATGTGATATGTTTCCATATCAGGTAATAAATTGGATAGACTGAAACACTCAGTGCTCAGCTTTGTTCTCCTAATACTACAACTGAAAGTCATAAAGAACATATCAGAATATTAGACAGCCATTACTCCTCCAGTTGTCCTCGGGTCAAATTTGACCCCTTTAAAAATTGTCTATATCTGAAATTTGGGATTCTTTTTAACCTTAATTACCACAAAAAATGGATTGGATTCCGTACAATGCTCTTTGCAAATACAATTTATCACTTTCATTCCTTTAATCTTAACTATTAGTAATTCATAATTTCTGCTTTTTTAACTCAAATATTGGTATAATTCTATATAAATGAGGGTTATTGACCATAAATTCCAAAACGTACTGTAAATCTAGTGGTAGTAAGGGTGTGTTTAGTGAAAACTAAAGAAAAAGTCTGAAAAAGGGACGAACATGTCAATTTCTTGTCAGTTTTTGACCCGGGAGGACAACACAAGGGTTAATTGTGGTTAATTTATGTCGCAACCCAAAAATAAAAACATTATCTTTTTGTATAAATTCATCTAAGTTTATTGGTTGAGACAATACTGAATCTAATTCAAGTTGATGAGATTCTATTCTATGTACATTTAATATTAAACTCCAGTGAGTTTGTCAATAAAGCTGCACTATAGAATTTGTTTGTATTTTAAGTTTCTATATGACAAATTGTTTAAACTATCAAGTTGATCTTGAAAACATTTTATTTGGGTGGTGTTTTGTTGAACTTTGTTTTTGTTGCTTTCAAGACAGCCATTTGTGTATCACAGCACAGAGGGTTAATGGCTAAAACCACTAAACAATTATGAATAGGTATGCTGCGTTATTGGAGGGATATGGTAGCAATAATTAATGTCCACCGCATTATGGATTTTAAAAGGAAAAAAAATTGTTTTGCTTTGTGAAAAAACATAACCCTTAGTGTAATCTGAGGCCTATCGTGAACAATTTCCAAAACCAGCGTTTCCTTTTCAGAACAATTCTATGGATTTTATAGATTTAAACCAGTAAGAAGGAAAGAAATGCTATATTATTAGTGATGTTCGCTAAATGACTATTGATAAAACAGAATGCTTCTCGGAGTTCTGTGCCACACAGAGCCTCGTGTTGTAGTTGGGTAAATCTCTTTCCTCCTCTAGCTGCAGCACTGGTGACGAACTGTACCAGAAGATTGATGATAACCACCATTACAGCTAGATGTTTGGGGTCTGGCCACGGTTCTTGGCCTAGAGCGAAAGGAATAGTGGACCAGGATCAACTGTCTGTGGCCTCAGCATCTGAAGATGTACTGTGCCAAACCAAAGAGCAAGCAGCAATGACCTCATGCCCTAACCAAAGCCTTGATGAGCATTCTGTGACAAACTGATGACACTGAAATAAGGCTTCAGATTGGTCTGCCATACGATACTCCATCCGGGTTCTCTCTGATCAGTGTTAAAACGGTTTGCATTACGACAAAACTGTTACCGTCACCCTCTGCTATCTGGGAGCCATCATCTCTTCCTGGTCTGGAGCACGGTGGGAAGAGAACAGGTGCCACTTGACTGAGAAACTAACATTGGTGCTTTGTGACTAGAGGTCTCATTCTATTACAAGTCTAGTCACTTTTACTGTAAAATGGATTCTATGTACAAACTTTACTTCAGGTCTATTCTTAATGAAATTTTTAGAGCATCTAGTCCCAAGACACTTTAAATACATTGTCACACTTTATGCAACTGCCAACTTGGAGTTTTTGAATATCTCTCAAGGCAATTCATTTGCCAAAAGAAAAAAAAAAAAAAAAAAAAAAAAAAAAAACACTTCAGTTTTAGTAGGGCCTAGCGTGCCGTCGGCGCTCAAGCCCTAAGTCAAATTTGAACCTAAAAACAAGTTTCTTACCGAAAGACTCCAAAAGCCTACTGGGGTACTCGCCACTTGTGCCACGCAGACAGCAGCAACAGGGATCTTTCAGTTTAGAGGCATGCATCAAGGAATGGCAAGGTAAACTTTTAGCAGATACTTTATTGATAAATTTTAGTTAGTTGAGATTTTATATAAATCAGAGATAAGGTACATGCAGGAAGATAATGTCAAACTGACGTCGGTTTGATAAAGGGTACCAATGTCAGGTTGGCTGGAGGATTGCCAGACGTCTGGTTGGCGGGGTGATCAGACAGCAGGTTGGCCAAGAGAGCGGCCGTCCAGTTGAAGGGAAAAGACTCCGGGATGCCGAGCTGATCGACGGAAGTCAGGTTGGGGAAGAGTGCGGATGTCCAGTTGAAGGGAAAGGACTCCTGGATGGCGAGCTGCTCGCCGGAAGTCAGGTTGGGGAAGAGAGCGGATGTGATGTTTTCAAACTGCTCGCCGGACGTCAAGCCCCCAAAGAGATCGGGTGTCATGTTGGCGAGCTGATCAGATGTCGGGCTGCCGAAGAGAATAGACATCATGCTGGCAAGCTCATTGCCAGACGTCTGGTTGGTAAAGAGAATGGACTTCCAGTTTAACAAGGGAATGGGCATCTGGTTGGTGTTCTTCTCGCCGGACATCTGGTTGGTTTTGAGCCCTTTGGGTCTGTTCAGGGGCGCTTGTACATGTCCCAGTTGGCCAACAGATGCCTCAGCTTCTACGTCATTGGTTTCCAGTGGCGCTGAAAGATAATATGTAGCAATGTTAAGGTCAAACTAACCTAGACTTAACAATGCATCAACAATTTACTACCAAGGCTCCCCCCTCTCTCTTTTTTTTTTTTAAAAAAGAGAAACTATCATGACTTGCTTTAAAGACTTGGATAGCCCCCTAAAGACTTAATTGGCCATTAGTCCAGTGGAGTTTCTTTACAAACTGACAGAATCCGTTACAAGATTAAGCTAGCACAGTAGTGTTAGCTTAAAAGTTTTAAGTGTGCTGCATTTATTTAAATGGGGAAATTCCACGATCTCTACAGTTATAATGTAGCTTAAGTTAGCTGGCTGACTGGGCAAGCACAGGAAAGACTGTTGCCTTTTAGATCGAATTGAAAATATAAAACATTTTTATCGTAACTGTTGTATAATTGCAATATTGCACAAGAGGGTGTCATGTATAGTCATTTGCATAAAAGTGATGTGGCCTATAGGCCAAGGTCCATACAGAACAATTGTTATATCATTTAAATTTATAAATGTCCAAACAGCAGTTGTATATCCTACATTGTATGGTCAATGTAGCCTTAAACACAGGTTGGAATACCCATTCCAAAAAAGCCAGACAACTTAATTACATTGTGCACAAAGGACTTCAGCTCTACACAAAGCATGCAGCATTTTCTCAAAAGGGTTTCATAGAACCTGCTCACCTTTTTTAGCGGCTTTGGTCAACTTGGGCCCCAATGACTGGGGAAGCAAAGGGACCTTCATCATGGAGATGTCATTGGGAGACGTATCTGAAGTTCAAAATAAATTAAGTTAATGTCCATAAGTAGCTCTGAAAAGATTCTGTCACTAATGTTATTACCTTTAACTCTGCTCTGCAGCCCATTATCACGTTTTTCATTTTTGCCACCAACTGGCAAACTCAAGCCTAAGGACAATGCAGTTGCTGTTAATCAAATGTTTTCACTGTTTGATGGCACATCTCAAACTTGCTGCAACTAAATTTCAGTTAAGCAATTAACCCTACTCCTTACATTAACTATACTCAACTACATATTTGAATACAAGCTTTAAACAGAAGAAATAGAACAACCTTCATTGATCCAAACAGCCAGCACACAAAGAACAAAGGCCCAAACAGCTCCCATCATTTCAGTCACCAAGAGAAGATGTTTCTCCCATCCCACATGCCCGGTTTAAAAACCATCATGCAGGTAGCACAGCTGTTGCTGATCAGCTCTAATTGGCTCTCTCTTCAGAGAGTCAGTGCTAGTTAAGATTCAGCCCATAAAAAATGGGAATTTGGAAACAAGGGATAATTATAGACTATATTGTAAAGAAAGTCCCGGAAGTTATGTTATTTTTTTTTACAAGAAAAAAAGGCAGTGAAGATGTTTGTCTGAAGTTGTATAATCAAAGATTACAAGGTGTGAAAACCTTTACATTTTGGGAATTGTGGTTTGATAAAATGCCCAGGGGTGTAATTTATATCAATAATGTTGAAGTTGAAGGTATTGAATTCTATGAGATGTTTAAGAGGCACTGTTTGGGGAGCTGGAGAGTTGCTATAGAATGTTGCTTTAATAAGAACCATACTACAATATTGATGTAATTGTTTTGGGAGAGGCGGTGGCTCCGTGGTAGAGCATTGTGCCTGCCAATCAGAAGGTTGGTGGTTTGATCTTTGGCCCTGCAGTCCCATGTTGAAGAGTCTTTGTGCAAGACACTGAGCCCTGAGTTGCCCCCAAGGCTGCACCTTCAGAGTGTAAGTGTGTGTGAGTGTTAATCTAGTTTAAAAGTTATGTTATATTAGTTATGTAAATGCACACGGATATGAATGAATAGTGCAAAAAGCAAAAAAGTAAGTCTTTTGAAATAAAATCTCAGATCAGATTCACCACAGCCTATAGTTGATATTTCTACATTTAAACCAGTACATTCAAGCAAGAATGTATTTAATTTGCAAGCGTACGTCTACATTGTGCCGCATGATATAGTTATTGTGTACACAACCATACTGATGGTTTAAAGAATCAAGAGAAAAGGAAAATAATTGAAAGTTAAGGTATCTAAAAGATGAACTGACCATTTATCTGCATATGCAACTGAAATGATGGTAATTTGATTGGCTCTACAGAGGATAGAGAAAGTCAAACCTATGAGAATGCTAAGATGTTCAGATTTAACCCCTGGCTATTTATCAAAAGGCAGTATGCAATACATTCTTTATGAATCCATCCTATCCCAGCCCTCCAGTCCCTCACCATCCTATTCCAGCCTTGTGCCCTTGCTCCTGTTCTTGGCGTCCGCCTCCCAAAACTTCCGTCCTTATTGTTATTTAAAGAAACCTGATTTGTTGAGCCTTGCATTTGGGTCCGATCTGTCTCCCCAGTAACAATCTCCCTCAAATAGATGTGCACAGTATTCTTCTGAAATGAAAAACTTTCAAAAGAATTAACAATAATTTGTTGCACATTTGCTCGTTGCCTCTCTTCTCCCATGATTTTCTTGCATCTTTCCCATACCTCCTTGGTGGGAGGGACTAAGACGCAAGGAAGAGAAGCAAGTTGAGGGCTGTTGGAATTTAAAATTTTATATGTGCTTAAACATTGTGTGATTTGCATTATACATTCAAGCTAAAAGGTAAAAGCATTATTTTAACATAAAAAAAGATAAAAAGATGAAAAGATAACGATTAAGCGCACAAACACAACACCTCACTGTGACCTGGAGACCCCACCCTTTGTGTGATAATACTGGGGGTGCGAGAGTCAGAGAGCCAGACAAAGGAAGGGGAGAGCTGCGACAGCTTGATCCAGGTAACTTTGTCTCAGGATATCCTATGTAATAAATGGATTTACATTTCAACATCTGAGATTTTGACTACTAATTGAATGAACCCTGAGAATGGAGCAGGATTTAGCTCCAACAGGGCTTAAGGAGGCAATTTAAGGGCTATGAAATGCAGCTCATGTTTACTAAATGTTCACTTTTTATTTCCAGGGCACTGATCTGGGAACTCACTGCATTGATTTATTGTGTAGGTGAGACCAAGACTGACTTAACTTGCTGGCTACAAGCACTTAAAACATTGTAACTTTACTTATTTTTTATTCTATTTCCTATAGCACTAAAACAAACGTAAGAGGGTCACTTAAGTCCTTTGTATTTATCATCTGCGGACCTTTCATATGTGTAGAAAAAGAACATAGCAATCCATTTGTTGAGATATTTCAGTCAGTCAAAGTGGTGGACAGACAGACTGACAGACATATAGACAGACATTGCCATCCCTTGCTGCTAGAATGGCTAAACATATGTCTTATCAACTTATAAAATATAATGAATTATAATAGATTATAGCCCTCCACACCCACACAGGTGTTTGCAGTTTTGCGGCTGATTCGATCTGCTCAGGCAAAGCGGACAAGTCAAGGCAGCGTTATTTATAGAGCACATTTTACCAACACCACCCTTCTTCTACTTTTACTCCACTCTGGTCTGGGAACCCCTCAGGATCCCCCAGTCAGAGCTGGTTAATCTGGCTCGGGAAAAGGAAAGTTTGGGGTCCCCTGCTGGAGCTGCTGCCCCCGAGACCCAACCCCAGATAAGCAGACAAAGATGGATGGATATGGATGGATGGAGGGACATTTTACCAACAAGGCAATTAAAAGTATTTTAAATAAAACTTTTTAAAGAGCAGTTAAAATAATTTAACATTCTTTAAGAGTAAAAACTAGTATCAGACAGGTATGAAAATACAAGAATAATACAGTGCATGATTTACCTGTCAAAAAGGCAGCATCAAAACGACAAGTTGACCTTTACTGTGACTTTGGTAACAAAACAATACAAGTTGATGCATTGTTCAGAAATCAAAGCTATAAATCAAACGTCAAAATGGGCAAAATGGGACAAAGTATTGTCCGCCCGATAAACCGCATTAATTGGGAGAGTGTGAAATAGATACCAGGCTAGGGCAGACTGGTTAGAAATCAATTGTAGCCTTCAAAAACATGGATGTTTATTTACAAAGATTGAAAGACACCTTTGATGCGAACAGCAACCTATGCTCCCGTGGTTCCAGATCCAAATAGCCCTTATGAAAAATGTGTTTTTGAAATGTTCTTTGCCCCAGACAGGTGGTATTGTGGAAGAGCATGTGATCGATTATAGCCAGACACGCCCAAAACTTAAAAACAGAGCAGCAATAAGAAAAAACAGCTTTTTGTTTACACAATGTACGAGAATTTAGGAGAAAGCAGAAGAGGAAGTGTTGACTCTTGTAGGAACTAAACTACTGTTGCAACTTAAGTGTTTGAATTAGTAGATGGGCTTAAACTAAGGATAAAATGAGATTGAGTCTGAGACCTGGAAGATTAAAGGAAGAAAGAAAATGTGAAGTTTATAAGACAATGGGGTCAAAGGAAAGTAGGTGTAAGAAATAGGAAGAGAGTTTGTTGGAGAAGTGAAATGAGAAAGAGAGTGTAAAAGTGACTGAAAATTGAGTAAAGGCATAGAGAAAAAGCGAGTGTTTAAATGCTTATTACAAATTTATGACTGGATGTTACTTTTTTAGAAATTACTCATTTTGATTTCAAAAACACAAAGAGTTAGTACCAGCATTTTATTAAATGTGTTCAGGTGTTCTTGGGATCTGACATATTCTAGTCAAAGAGACAAATTAGGATTTCTTCTTGTGTAAACAACACGTATGAAATACTTTAAACTTAGGTAAAAGAAAAATATTTCTTCCACTATGACTACCATAATGTAGCACCATTTTTGAATCAATGATGACATAGATCAGAGTTGTTTAATAAAAAAAAAAAGAGAAATCCTCCTTTCATTATATAGGTATAGAGGACAGCCGAGGAGAGAATACACACTGTTAGAACAATTATTATCAAAAGACAACAAAGAGATCACTGGAGTCACTTTAAGTTACTTGCGCAAGGAGTCAATACACTGCAATGATTATGGAGATTGACTGAAGAGCAACTTCTTCAGTTTTTACTTATACATTGAAATCACCCTCATTTCTCCATGGTTACTATGTCCCGAACAGCTGCACTCATCTCAAAGCTCATTAAAACTCTACCTGCCATGTGAAGATAGTGAAGCAGTCAAGTATCTGGAGGGAGGAAATCAAGCCAAATGCTTTCTTTTTTGGGGGAATATTTAATTTTTTTAATTATTCAGGTTTTATGTACACAAAACACAACGACAGAAAAAGAGAAAAAACTAAAAATCAACAAAAGAAACAACAATAGGCGAATAACAACAAACAGAGCTGCCAGGAAAATGAAAAGTGTGTCTTGGATGAATGTAATATAGCTGTTATCTACATAGCCAGGTGTTATAGTAATAGAAGTTACAATACAGTCAAGAGCACATCTCTACAGAAAAGAATCACATGTTTTTAAGATAGTCTTAATATTCCCCAGATGGTCAGAAAGCAATTTTGTGTTATTGAGTTGTGCAAGCGTATCCTTTCCATCTGGATAATCCCAGTCATTTCGTTAAGCCATTTTTGAAATCAAGGAGGAGTGGGGGACTTCCAGTCCAGGAGAAATTATTTAATTGCCTCAACTAATTCATCCTCCGCAAAGTCTGCATTAAGTTCCAACCTAGATGACTCTTCTACTGTTGGCAGGCAAAGGGAGTCAAAACAGTTAGTGAGATCTGTGCTAGTTGTTCTAGATTTAGCAGTATATAATTCTGAATAAAACTCTTTAAAGCGAGTATTTATTTCCTTAGGTTTGACCAAGAAATCTTCTGTATTGGATTATATTTTACAAATTGCACAACTCACCTGATTGATTGATTGATTGATTGATTGATATCTTTATTTCGAACATGCAAGAGAAAGTGTATAAAAATAGAAATAATAATAAAAAGAAATAATAAAACAAAAAAATTAGAGAGAAACATAACAAACAAAGTATCCTTCTTTCAATTCAATACTTGAGATACTTTACAAATATCATTGATATACAGTATAATAAAAATAAACTTTTTGTCCCCAGACACTGCCCCCTTGGGGGCACCCAAGCATGCCCAGACATTCAGACAAATAATCTCCATCTTCACAAATTGTTGTCTGTCTCTCAGATACACTATCCAGTCTAGAGCTACCCCCTGATCCCGATTCGTTCCAGTTTACTGATTAATATTTTGTGATTGATTGTATCAAATGCTTTTTTTAGATCAATAAAACCCCAACGCATATTTCTTTTTATCTGTGGAGTTTGTGATTTCTTCAATGAGTTCTGTTAGTGCTAGTGAGGTTGATCTATTCTTTCTGAATCCATATTGGCTGTCAGTGAGTAGTTTTTTATCAATAAATTTCAATCTGTTTTTTAATAATTTTCTAAAATTTTTGGAAATTGTGACAGTAAGAGACAGGCCTGTAGTTTGTGAAGTGGTGTTTATTTCCAGTTTTGTATAGAGGAATGACTTTTGCTATTTTCATTTTTGTTGGAAATTTACCGGTTAAAAATGATAAATTGCAGATGTTCGTTAGGGGTTTGGCGATCCCCTCTATTACTTTTTGTATAATTTTTATATCTATTCCATCATGATCCATGGATGGTTTGTTTTTGCATTCTTTAACAATATCAATTATTTCTTTTTCATCTACTGCTGTCAGAAATATTGAACTGGGATTTTTTTCTATTATCTTCTTATATGTACTTTCTAAAGACTGTGGAACCGGGATTTGTTCAGCTAAGTTTGGTCCCAAACAGTTTGGTTGCAAAAAATGTATTGAAGTTATTAACCACATCCTCCATGTTATTAATATTTTTATCATTATCGATGAAGTAATGGGGATAAGTATAAGTAGACTGTCTATTATTATTTTTAATAATATTATTTAAAATGTTCCACATACCTTTAATATTGTTTTTATTATTATCTAATAGTTTTGTATAGTATTCTTTTTTACAAGATCTCATAATATTAGTTAACTTATTCTTATATCATATTTATTTCAGTCTCTATAGTTCTGTGTTTATACATTCTCTATAAAGTGTATTTTTCTTTTTACAGGCGTTTTGAATCCCTTGGAAATCCACGGTCTATCATTTAGTTTTGTTTTCTGCTATATATTTGTCGTTGGACAATTTTTATCATATAATAATTTAAATATTCTTAGGAATTCTTCATATACTTTGTCATCTTTTTCCTTACCAAAAACTCCCAGTCTTTGTGCTAGCAGATCAACTTTTAATGCCTCCATTGTTTTCCCTTTCCTACCCTTTGGAGATTGGTTTAAACTGTCTGTTCAGTGTAGTTGCTGTCATAACTGTAAAAATTGTAGGTGGTCACTGATATGTTTATAGTAATCCACTCACTGTTTTGTTTGTTAAGATATTGTAAATATATGTCTATTAGTGTTGCACAGTGAGAAAGTAATTCGGCTGGTCTGGTAATTTTGGGATGAGGCCTAGACACCCATGTGTTGATAAATTCCTCTGCATTTTATGTTATTTGGATTTACAGTCATATTAAGTCCCCACATGAACATAACTTTTTCGCTAGTTTTTGTAAATTTCTTCATCCAGTCCTTAAGTGTCAATATTCGAACCGGGTACCTGTATATGCAACTTACAATTATTTTTCTTCTTTTCCATACATATTTCTATTGTGACACATCCAATAAATTATTCACCGCCATTGACATTTTTTCCCACCCCCTTGTAATTAAATCCTTATCCACATACAGTATCACACCACCCCACTCTTGTTTACTCTGTTAATAGAAACATTATATCCTCAATTCCAAATCTGATTCTTTTTATCCAAGTTTCTGTTATTGCAATATGTTAAAGTGCTGTTTCAATTGCTTAGAAGTGTTTGTAGGTGAAAGTTGGCATACAGACTTCTGCTGTTAAAGTGGATAATGGATATTGCTGTTCGGTTGATTGACCTATTAAATTGTTCATCAGTGTTATGTGCAGTTATTGATTATGTTAGAAGAAATTGTTCTCAGGCAATGTCATTTTCCGTATCCTGTGAGTGATGTTCAGTGTACTGGAAGGTGTTCAGTTCCGGTGCTCATTCAACCAGACTTTGTAGTAAGTGACCGACTTACTACCCGGAATGTCAAGTTTTATCGGACAATCAGCCTCGATAAAAGCTTCACCAATTCATAGGCCTTCCTTGTTTATGTCTAACGTAGCTTGTCTTGGTTGTTTTGGCGTGCTGACCGAGGGATGATGTCTTTTGTGTCCTGCCGTATAGCAATGGTGTCCCCCCTTTCTCTCCCGCTCGTAACTCCGGCATGAGTTCTTGCCTTTTCTTCTGATTGCCTCCGTGAAGTCGTCGTTTATGTATAGTCGGACCCTTTCATATTTCTGTTTTTTTGTAGTAAATTTCCGTTTGTCCTTGTGCCTTAGGAATTTTTCCCATGGCCTCGGTCTGTCTCCTCAGTTTTCCTGTTGTGGGCCTCTCCACCTCACCTCGCGTTGCGCTGTAATTTTTCCTTCACACTGTGTTACCTCTCCTCCCTCTCTGACCAGGTTTCATCCCTGTGACTCCTGGATCCCGTCAAATACCAGTTATTTCGCCAGGATTGGCTTTCCAGATACGCCATTTTGTACTGAGCAAGCAAGCTGTCACCGACTTGAAAAATACTGTTTGCCTCGAGTTGCTGCGTTCCTTCAGAGTTGCTGTCTCAGTTTGAATTCATCCACTTCTTTTTGTGTGTACTGCAGGCTTTTTTTGAGTTCTGTAGTCCCTGGTTATGATTCCAGTCTAGTGCTGGTGGAGTCCATTTATTACTATACACAAAGCCTTGAAATTTGTGTGTTTGTTGTTCCAGTAGTGCGTAAACAGTGCGTTTTGTTGCTGCAGCAGTTCCATTTACCCTGGCGAGTGTCCACATATCATCTTCCTGTTGAGCGCTTTTTTTGGAGGCATTTTTTAGACCTTGTTCCCACCTGTTTTTTGAAATTTGTTCAGATTGAGTCCTGAACAAGGTGGGGATATATGCAAGCTCCTGGCAATGGTGGGAATGGCTGCGCCTGGGCCTGGTGGGAGCCCTATCTGCTCATGGGCCTGGTGTTATCTGCTGCTCCTGGGCCTGGTGTTGCTGGCCTGCTCCTCTGCCTGTGGGCCTTGTGTAGATTGCTGCTCCTTGGCCTGGTGGGAATGGCTTGCCCTGGCCTGGTGTTAGCTGGCTGCTCTCCTGCCTGGTGGGCCGGTGGTAGATGGCGCTCCTGGGCCTTGACTTGAGATTTCTCTTGCCACTCTCACCAGAATACTTTTTTCAGACTCGTTGCCCACTCACATCTACGTCGTCAAGGCTCGTTGGAGCTGCGCATAAAGCTAGCCATCACCGTAAAAGTGCTTCTTTTTACTTCATTTCTCCGCCAGAACAACGTATCTGTTCGATCCATCTGTCGTCCGTTTTAAGGTCTATCCTAGATTTTAAATTACGTTAGGTCAGGAGATTGTGAAGACACAGCAACCCCTCAGTTAGCCCCATGATTTAGAATCTGGGAACCCCATCTAAAACTCTTCATTAGCGCACCTTCGATTCGCTGCAGTAGTTTTTTCCTGTATAGCTTAGTAATATTAGCCTTTTTTCATCCGATTCTTTAAGCGCTTGTGTTAACCTGTGTGAGTTTTTGCATCGTTGGTAGTGGGTCACTGAAATAGGCTTTTACAATACCTGGCGGCCAGATAACTCACATGGAAGAGAAACATCCAGACTCCCCGCTCATTGTTCTTGGGGACTTAACAGAGCAAACCTGGGGCAAAAGACTCAATAAAACGAATATGTGTCTCAACAGCATTGAACGATTGCGCCAGTGTTGTGGCCGGCCGTCCCTCGCTGTCAATTTGTTTTTTATTTTTACGGTTTGTGTCACTGTTTTACAAAATATTGATTCTCTGCTGGTCTACGATCCTCCAACGCTGCTTGATCTCCGTTTCTCTGTGATAACATTGATCATACGATGAATGACAGAAACTTTCTCCGCCTTTGCTCTCAGAGATACCCGTCTCACCTCCTCATGTCCGCCTCATTTCCCGGAGAAGCCGCTCCAAGCGCCGGGACAACGCAGCGACAGCGGTGACGCTAAAGCCCTATCCTTGGCGTTCTATCCTGGCTCGGGTCGGACTCCCGTGGCTTCTGGCAGATTTGCCGACAATTTATTGTCGCAAATGTTTCCTGGCGAGCCTGGACCCTGCTGACACCTGGCTGGTACCTGTTGTCGGCCGAATGTGGAGGCCCCATCTTTCTCGCCGATGTTCTCTCTACCCCGCAGAAGATCGTCAACCAAGGATATCTTCGCCGCGTGATCGAGTACCTCGTACTGCCAGTCCGGCAAACACAGGCCGCTCCTGTCAGAGCTGCCGTGTTCAGTGCTAGGTCGCTAGCGACTAAGACCTTCACCTGAACGACTTCTTTACCTCTCAGATTGGATTTCCTATTCGTGACTGAAACCTGGCTGAAATGTTGTGAGTCGGCGCTTTTTTCCGACCTTTTACCGACTGAAGGAGCTTATTTTTAACTCTCCGAGGGACTACTGTCGATGAGTGGCCTTTCTACTATCTCAAAGCCAAGTACAACTGCAGACAGCTGTCAACTGGTCTCCTTCTCAAGTTTTGACTACCATGTTTGAATTATGTCGTCTCAGCTGGTAATTATGTGGCATCATATAGCGTCCTCCTAATATAATAAGGATTTTATCATGACTTCTCTGATTTCCTGGCTGAAATCAGCCGAAAGCTATGACCGGATTGTTATTGTAGGGGATATGAATATTCAGTATGTTGGTCCTACACTCCCCTAGCCAATACTTTTTAAGTCTTACTATCTTTACCTTACACAGTTTGTTTCTGGTCCGACACAGGTCCATGGTCACAACCTTAGACCTTGTTCTGTCCCCTGTGACACCTGATCGGAATGGCGCTGGCGTTTGCAGCCGCTGCTCTCCCCCCCGCTGCCGTTCATATGGGCTCCAAGTGTTTTACACTTGTTTATCCTTCTCCTGTACTGTCCTTTCAATCTACATCAACCTGGGGCAGGCCTGACCCATAATTCAGCGGCTGATCTCCTCCTGCTCCGCGGCTTCTGTCCCGGGCCTCCCCCCGCTAATCTCAGCTAACCCGGAGATACTCCACCGCGGATCTCGCCGGAATTTCCACCTTGACGACTCCAATTCCAATAACATCATTCTGGTCCACTTCGCGCCGTTTCCGCCGATGCTCTTCCCGGCCGTTGACCGCGGTTCCGCTTGCGACCTGCTATGGCTAGCAGCCCTCGCCCCCTGCTTCAACACCTCTCTGTCAACTTTGGTCTCCGAGATGAAGTCCGCTCTCTCACAAACAAGGGGCAGCTCATCCAGGATCTCCTCCTGACCGGAACGGACTTCCTCTGTCTCACTGAGACCGGTCACAACCCAGTGACTCTCTCAGCTCACGCCTCCACTCCACCTGTTTTTTGTTTTATCATTCTCAGCCCGTGGATCTGGCCGCGGGAGGTTCCCGCGCTGCGCTACTCGCTAGAGTGGAAGATGTTGCCATTTTCCCCTCCATGTTCCTGTCTATGGAATGCTTTGTTTTAAATTGCCTGGTCCTACTCCCACAGTTATTTCCAAGTCTACCGCCCCAACACACAGCGCCTTTTTAAACAATTCTCCAACACTTACCCACCTCGCTACTCTCTCTCCTAATGTCATTCTCCTTGGTGATTTTAATATTCACATTGACAATATAAGTCTCCCACTCACCAAAGACTTACCCTCCTTCCTTGATAGGTTCTGGGATTCCATCAGTATGTTGTTTCCACCCCCTAAAAGGACATTCACTGGATGTAATCTGCTACGCTGGCTTAATCACTCCACTGTCTGCTTGATGATGTTCACATTTCGGATCATTTCTTTTGTCCTTCATACGCTGTCTCTCTCGTAATCAACCAGTCCGCCAGATCTCTTTTCGTATATCCAAACAAAATACAGACATCCTATCCTCCCACATTGACAATTTGCCTATTCCTGATTTTTCCTCTCAGACCCCTTGTCACCCATTATATTCTGGACTTTGCAATCAGTTCTCAACTTCCTTGCCCCTCCAAAACCCGATCTGTGCTTTTCCCGCCTGCCCTGTTTTTCACCTGAGCTCCGCTCTGAAAGCCAGGGTCACCACTTGCGCCTCTATGAAAAAAACTGTCTCTCCATTCCCAACGAAATGTATAAATCTCATCTTCTTCATACTCAAACTCAATAGCCTAACTAAATCAACTTCTATTCTGACCTCATCTGCTCCAACGCAGAAACTCAGTCTCGCTTTCAATAATCCATAAGACCTTTAATCCCCCTGATTCTCTGCTTCTCACATGTACTCAGTTGAACTTGTAATTTCACTGGTTGTCTTTTAAATGAAAAAATAACTCCAATCACCACAATTACATTGAAGCCAATAACGCAACCCCCCTGTCTTCATCCCCTCCACCTTTGCCCCTCCCAAGAGCCAGTCATTTGTTGCTTTCTACGCACCCCCCTCTACACGGCCCACCCCCTCCGAAATTTCTGATCTCATTCGTTAACTCCAAGTCCTCAACCTGTTCTATTGACCCCATCCCCACAGCGCTGGTCAAACCTGTCTACTTCCCTCATCCCTTCTAACTACCATTATTCATTCTTCTCTCTCCTCTGTTATTGTCCCCTCCCTTTTCAAACAGCATCCGTCTCACCGATTCTGAAAAACCTGGCTCGACCCACCACTATAATAATCTTCGTCCGATCTCAATCTCCTTATTTCTAAAAATTCTTGAAAAAAATAGGTCGTTCAACTCCATGCTTTGTCTTAGCCCTAACCTGTCTTATGAACCTTCCAGTCTGGTTTTTCTCCCCCCCATAGTACTGAAACTGCCCTTTAAAAATCCCAATGATCTCCTCACACTGCTGATTCCGGACTCCTCTCATACTCATCCTCCCGATCTCAGTGCGGCCTTTGTACCATTTTTCTCACTCCATTCTCCTCAAGATACGTTCTTCCCTCGGCATCTCTCACACCCCTCTGACTGGTTTCCGCTCATATCTCTCCGACCGCTCATTTTATTCACGCAAAATCTTTTCACAAAGGAGGGGGGGAAGGACGGGGAAAAAAAAGAAAAAAGGGAAAGAGAAGGTAGGGGGAAAAGGAGGAAGGGGGGGGGAGAGAAGGGAAGGGGGGAAAGGGAAGGAAGTAAAGAAAAATAAACGGAAAGCAAAGAAGGTGTTAAAAAAGAAGAAAGAAGGAGTAGAATATTGTGGGTGTTCCTTGTATTTGACAAAAAAAGCGGATGTACTTGTAAGATCAAAGGTCTGGTTATTTTTTAATAACGTTATCATCTTCTCATCATTTCATTGTAACGTGGCTTTTGTTTTTAACAGCGCGTCAACAACTACTTCAAGAGGAAAACAACTGATTGTAGAATATGACAAAAAATTATAATAACTTTGATTAAACACACTTGACCTCCGATGGTAGTTTAAACACTGTTATCCTTTAAATATAGGCCATGGTGATTAAAGAGTGCTGTACTCTGTTCAAGATGTATGTTTTGTCTTTTCGGTTCTGTTTTTTATTTGTTCAATCATACGCCCTCAACTGTATGTAAAATTAAAAGATTTATAGACAATACAAAGTATGAACCGGGTGGTTGACATCACTAGTGCACATTAGGATCAATCCATGTTCTCTAAAACGCCAAGACACACTTGGTCATTAATCTTACCACACAACTAACTAATCCTAGTATTATTGACCGTATAACAGTCCAATGGTAAAAACGACACGGTAAACAGACTCCGTGCTGACTTTGTTATACAATCTACCTGGACATGTTACGGGACTTGGTCTAGCGCAAGCGGGCACACTTCATATCCACATAAATAGGCGTAATACAACAAACTACTTAGCCCTAAGACTAGTGTTGGAAAGTCCCTGATAGACTTGCTGGTAAGGAAACATCCGCGGACGCAATGAGTAGATAATTCCACTATTTATAAATGACTAAGACAAAAAACTAGTAGCAATACCACTATGAAGGTGAAATCGTAAAGAATAGCCCTCTGATTGATACAGTGTCGCTTTATTTTTCCAAGACATCCATGCACTAACCGCCGAAACCTAATAATTTAATAAAGATGTTTATTCTTGATTAAACACAAAAGTATTCCCAAAATTACTCAAAGCGTAGGCTCAGATAGTCTGCAAGCAAATCTGACAACCTCAACTAGTCCTAGATCAAGCTCCCCCCTTTCCCCCGTTACTAAACTTGGCGATCCTCAATGTTCAGTATCTTTGCCGGGATAAATGAGAATCCGCACATTTTGTTAAACATCAATCGTGTTCGTGTCTGTAAAATTTTGAAGGATGAACTTCTTCCCCACTCCGGTCATCACACTCCCGAATTCCTCCCAGTCGGCAAGGATCGTCCGCAAATTCCACATGAATTATGCATTGGGGGGGGACGCAGACGACACCCAGCGCGACTTGTGAACTCCAGCAAACCCCGCCGGCGCGCCCCCCCTTGTCCGGGACTAACGGCGGACTGGAAAGAAAAGACCCCCCGGGGGGGGGGGGGTTCACCGCAACTGCCGGACACGAAACAGTGAGAAAATCCGGACGCCCGCCGCTATCCACCAAGGCCACCCGAGCCAAAAGCAAAGTTTCTGCGGACCAGCGACAAACGCCTTGGGCGCTACCGGCCCCTGCAGGGCAAGAGTCCCCCTGGCGGTCAGCCCGGGGCCGGCCGCGCCCTGGTCAGGCCACACAGAAATAATTCTGCCGGCGGAGCGACTGCCACCGACGCACAGAAACCCCGCGTCCCGCCGGCCCGTACCTTTCACACTGGCACGAGCCGGAGCCACAGCCGCGCACTCCCGCCGTACTGCCTAGGCCCCTCGTTTGGGCCGGCCTCAAAATCCCGCCAGACAACGCAACTGCTTCGACTCAGCAGCAGCGGGTCAGCACCAGAACCCCCCGCAGGCTCAGCAGATAACTCCCGGGCTTCGGCAGCGCCGTGGCTCCCTATTCCATTCAGCAACAATGTACAAGCCCGCCAGCCTGGTCACGCCATCC
>NC_045744.1:29927871-29935095 GCF_008692095.1 Etheostoma spectabile
ACTCAAGCCTAAGGACAATGCAGTTGCTGTTAATCAAATGTTTTCACTGTTGATGGCACATCTCAAACTTCGGCAACTAAATTTCAGTTAAGCAATTAACCCTACTCCTTACATTAACTATACTCAACTACTTTTGAATACAAGCTTAAACAGAAGAATATGAACACCTTCATTTGATCCAAACAGCCAGCACACAAAGAACAAAGGCCCAAACAGCTCCCTCATTTCAGTCACCAAGAGAATGTTTCTCCCATCCCCAATGCCCGGTTTAAACCATCATGCAGGTAGCACCGCTGTTGCTGATCAGCTCTAATTGGCTCCTCTTCAAGATTCAGTGCTAGTTAGATTCAGCCATAAAAAATGGGAATTTGGAAAACGGTAATTATAGACTATATTGTAAGAAAGTCCCGGAAGTTATGTTTATTTTTTTTACAAAAAAAAAGGCAGTGAGATGTTTGTCTGAGTGTATAATCAAGATTACAAGGTGTGAAAACCTTTACATTTTGGGAATTGTGGTTTGATAAATGCCCAGGTGAATTTATATCAATAATGTGAAGTGAGGTATTGAATTCTATGAGTGTTAGAGGCACTGTTTGGGAGCTGGGAGTTTGCTAGAATGTTGCTTTAATAAGCCATACTCACTATTGATGTAATTGTTTTGGGAGAGGCGTGTCTCCGTGGTAGAGCATGTGCCTGCCAATAAGGTTGGTGGTTTGATCTTTGCCCTGCAGTCACCATGTTAAGAGTCTTTGTGCAAGACAACTGAGCCTGAGTTGCCCCAAGTCGGCACCTTCAGAGTGAAGTGTGTGTGAGTGTTAATCTATTTTAAAAGTTATGTTATATATTAGTTATGTAATGCACATGATATGAATAATATGCAAAAGCAAAAATAAGTCTTTTGAAATAAAATCTCAGATCAATTCCCCACAGCCTAAGTTGATATTTCTACATAAACCAGTACATTCAAGCAAGAATGTATTTAATTTGCAAGCGTACGTCTACATTGTGCCGCATGATAGTTTTGTGTACACACCATACTGATGGTTAAAGAATCAAGAGAAAGGAAAATATGAAAGTTAAGGTATCTAAGATGAACTAACCATTTATCTCATATGCAACTGAATGATGGTAATTTGATTGGCTCTACAGAGGATAGAGAAATCAAACTATGAGAATGCTAAGATGTTCAAGATTTAACCCCTGGCTATTTATCAAAACAGTATGCAATACATTCTTTATGAATCCATCCTATCCCACCCTCCAGTCCCTCACCACCTATTCCACCTTGTGCCCTTCTCCTGTTCTTGGCGTCCGCCTCCCAAACTTCCGTCCTTATTGTTATTTAAGAAACCTGATTTGTGAGCCTTGCATTTGGTCCGATCTTCGTCTCCCGTACAATCTCCCTCAAATTTGCACGTATTCTTCTGAAATGAAAAACTTCAAAAGAATAAACAATAATTTTGTTGCACATTTGCTCGTTCCTCTCTTCTCCCTGATTTTCTGCATCTTTCCCATACCTCCTTGGTGGGAGGACTAAGACGCAAGGAAGAAAGCAAGTTGAGGGCTGTTGGAATTTAAAATTTTAATGTGCTTAAACATTGTGTGATTGCATTATACATTCAAGCTAAAAGGTAAAAGCATTATTTAACATAAAAAAAGATAAAAAGATGAAAAATAACGATTACGCACAACCACACACCTCACTGTGACCTGGAGACCCACCCTTTGTGTGATAATACTGGGTGGCGAGAGTCAGAGAGCCAGACAGAAGGAGGGAAGCTGCGACAGCTTGATCCAGGTAACTTTGTCTCGAGATCCTATGTAATAAATGGATTTACATTTCAACATCTGAGATTTTGACTACTAATTGAATGACCCCTGAGAATGGAGCAGGATTTAGCTCCAACAGGGCTTAAGGAGGCAATTTAAGGGCTATGAAATGCAGCTCATGTTTACTAAATGTTCACTTTTTATTTCCAGCACTGATCGGGAACTCACCTGCATTGATTTATTGTGTGAGTAACCAAGACTGACTTAACTTGCTGGCTACAAGCACTTAAAACATTGTAACTTTACTTATTTTTATTCTATTTCCTATAGCACTAAAACAAACGTAAGAGGTCACTTAAGTCCTTTGTATTTATCATCTGCGGACCTTTCATATGTGTAGAAAAAAACATAGAACTCATCATTTGTTGAGATATTTCAGTCAGTCAAAGTGGTGGACAGACAGACTGACAGCATATATACAGACATTGCCATCCTTGCTGCTAGAATGGCTAAACATTGTCTTATCAACTTTAAATATATAGAATTATAATATATAGCCCTCCACACCCACACGTTGTTTGCAGTTTTGCGCTGATTCGATCTGCTCAGGCAAGCGGACAAGTCAAGGCAGCGTTATTTATAGAGCACATTTACCAACACCACCCTTCTTCTACTTTACCTCCACTCTGGTCTGGAAACCCCTCAGGATCCCCAGTCGAGCTGTTAATCGGCTCGGGAAAAGGAAAGTTTGGTGCCCCTGCTGGAGCTGCTGCCCCGAGACCCAACCCCAGATAAGCAGACAAAGATGGATGGATATGGATGGATGGAGGGACATTTTACCACAAGGCAATAAAAGTATTTTAAATAAAACTTTTAAGAGCAGTTAAAATAATTTAACATTCTTTAAGAGTAAAACTAATATACAGACAGGTATAAATACAAGAAATACAGTGCATGATTTACCTGTCAAAAAGGCAGCATCAAAACGACAAGTGACCTTTACGGTGACTTGGTAACAAAACAATACAAGTTGATGCATTGTTCAGAAATCAAAGCTATAAAGTCAACGTCAAATGGGCAAATGGACAAAGTATTGTCCGCCCGATAAACCGCATTAATTGGGAGAGTGTGAAATAGATACCAGGCTAGGCAACTGGTTAGAAATCATTTTAGCCTTCAACATGGATTTATTTACAAGATTGAAAGACACCTTTGTGCAACAGCAACCTATGCTCCCGTGGTTCCAGATCCAATAGCCCTTATGAAAAATGTGTTTTTGAATGTTCTCTTGCCCCAGACGGTGGTATTGTGGAGACATGTGATCGATTATAGCCAGACACGCCCAAAACTTAAAAACAGAGCAGCAATAAAAAACAAGCTTTTTGTTTACACAATGTACGAATTTAGGAGAAAGCAGAAGAGGAAGTGTTGACTCTTGTAGGAACTAAACTACTGTTGCAACTTAAGTGTTTGTTAGTAGGGGGCTTAAACTAAGGATAAAATGAGATTGAGTCTGAGACCTGGAAGATAAGGAAGAAAGAAAATGTGAATTTATAAGACAATGGGGTCAAAGGAAGTAGTGTGAAAGATGGAAAGAGTTTGTTGGAGATGAATGAAAAGAGTGTAAAGTGACTGAAATTGAGTAAAGGCATAGCGAAAAAAGCTTGTTTAAATGCTTATATACAAATTTATACGGGATGTTACTTTTTTAGAAATTACTCATTTGATTTCAAACCCAAAGAGTTAGTACCGCATTTTTAAATGGTTTCAGGTGTTCTTGGGATCTGACATATTCTAGTCAAAGAGACAATTAGGATTTTCTCTTGTGTAAACACACGTATGAAATACTTAAACTTAGGTAAAAGAAAAATATTTCTTCCACTATACTCCATAATGCACCATTTTGAATCAATATGCACTGATCAGAGTTGTTTAATAAAAAAAAAAAGAGAAATCCTCCTTTGATTATAAGGTATAGAGGACGCCGAGGGAGAATACACACTGTTAGAACATTTATCAAAAGACAACAAGAGATCACTGAGTCACTTAAGTTACTTGCGCAAGGAGTCAATACACTGCAATGATTATGGAGATTGACTGAAGAGCAACTCTTCAGTTTTTACTTATACATTGAAATCACCCTCATTTCTCCATGGTTACTATGTCCCGAACACTGCACTCATCTCAAGCTCATTAAAACTCTACCTGCCATGTGAAGATAGTGAAGCAGTCAAGTATCTGGAGGGAGGAAATCAAGCCAATGCTTTCTTTTTTGGGGGAATATTTATTTTTTAATTATTCAGGTTTTATGTACACGAAACACAACGACAAAAGAGAAAAACTAAAAATCAACAAAAGAAACAACAATAGCGAATAACAACAAACAGAGCTGCCAGGAAAATGAAAAGTGTGTCTGGAATGTAAATAGCTGTTATCTACATAGCCATGTGTTATAGTAATAAGTACATCCAGTCAAGAGCACATCTCTACGAAAAGAATCACATTTTTTTAAGATAGTCTTAATATTCCCCAGATGGTCAGAAAGCAATTTTGTGTTATTGAGTTGTGCAAGCGTATCCTTTCCATCTGGATAATCCCATTCATTTCGTTAAGCCATTTTTGAAATCAAGAGAGTGGGGGACTTCCATTCAGGAGAAATTTTAATTGCCTCAACTAATTCATCCTCCGCAAAGTCTGCATTAAGTTCCAACCTAATGACTCTTCTACTGTTGGCAGGCAAAGGGATTCAAAACAGTTAGTGAGATCTGTGCTGATTGTTTCTAGATTTAGCAGTATATATTCGAATAAACCTCTTAAAGCGAGTATTTATTTCCTTAGGTTTGACCAAGAATCTTCTGTATGATTTATATTTTACAAATGCACAACTCACCTGATTGATGATTGATTGATTTGATATCTTTATTCGAACATGCAAGAGAAGTGTATAAAAATAGAAAATATAAAAGAAATAAAAAAACAAAAATTAGAGAGAAACATAACAACAAAGTATCCTTCTTTCAAATTACTTTAGATACTTTACAAATATCATTGATATCAGTATAATAAAAATAACTTGTCCCAACACTGACCCTGGGGGCACCCAAGCAATGCCCAGACATTCAGACAAATATCTCCATCTTCACAAATTGTTGTCTGTCTCTCAGATAATATCCAGTCTAGAGCTACCCCCTGTCCCGATTCGTTCCAGTTTACTGATTAATATTTTGTGATTTGATTGTATCAAATGCTTTTTTTAGATCAATAAAACCCCAACGGCATATTTCTTTTTATCTGTGGAGTTTGTGATTTCTTCAATGAGTTCTGTTAGTGCTAGTGAGGTTGATCTATTCTTTCTGAATCCATATTGGCTGTCAGTGAGTAGTTTTTTATCAATAAATTTCAATCTGTTTTGTTAATAATTTTCTAAAATTTTGAAAATTGTGACGTAAGAGAGCAGGCCTGTGTTTGTGAAGTGGTGTTTATTTCCATTTTGTATAGAGGAATGACTTTTGCTATTTTCATTTTTTGTGGAAATTACCGGTTAAAATTATAAATTGCAGTGTTCGTTAGGGGTTTGGCGATCCCCTCATTACTTTTTGTATAATTTTTATATCTATTCCATCATGATCCATGGATGGTTTGTTTTTGCATTCTTTAACAATATCAATATATTTCTTTTCATCTACTGCTGTCAGAAATATTGAACTGGGATTTTTTTCTATTATCTCTCTTATATGTACTTTCTAAAGACTGTGGAACCGGGATTTGTTCAGCTAAGTTTGGTCCCAAACAGTTTGGTTGCAAAAAATGTATTGAAGTTATTAACCACATCATACAAGGATTAATATTTTTAATTATCGATGAAGTAATGGGATAAGTATAAGTAGACTGTCTATTATTATTTTTTAATAATATTATTTAAAAGTTCCACATACCTTTAATATTGTTTTATTATTATATGTTTTGTATAGTATTCTTTTTTACAAGATCTCATATATTAGTTAACTTATTCTTATTTTCTTATATTATTTCAGTCTCATAGTTTGTGTTTTTATAAATCTCTATAAAGTGTATTTTCTTTTTAAAGGCGTTTGTAATCCCTTGGAATCCACGGTCTATCATTTAGTTTTTGTTCTGTATATATTTTCGTTGGACAATTTTTATCATATAATAATTTAATATTCTTAGGAATTCTTCATATACTTTGTCAACATCTTTTTCCTTAATAAACTCCCAGTCTTGTGCTAGCAGATCAACTTTTAATGCCTCCATTGTTCTCTGTCCTAACCCTTTTGGAGATTGGTTATATACATGTTGTTCAGAGTGTAGTTGCTGTCATAAACTGTAAAAATGGTAGGGGGTCACTGATATGTTTATTAGTAATCCACTCACTGTATTTGTTGGTAAGATATTTGTAAATATGTCTATTAGTGTTGCACAGTGAGAAGTAATTCGGCTGGGTCTGGTAATTTTGGGATAGAGGCCTAGACTAAACACAGTGTTGATAAATTCCTCTGTCATTTTATGGTTATTTGGATTTAACAAGTCAATATTAAAGTCCCCACAGATGAACATAACTTTTTCGCTAGTTTTTGTAAATGTCTCTTCCATCCAGTCCTTAAAAGTGTCAATATTCGAACCGGGTGACCTGTATATGCAACTTACAATTATATTTTTCTTCTTTTCCATACATATTTCTATTGTGACACATTCCAATAAATTATTCACCGCCATTGACATTTTTTCCACCCCCTTGTAATTTAAATCCTTATCCACATACAGTATCACACCACCCCCACTCTTGTTTACTCTGTTAATAGAAAACATTTTTATATCCTTCAATTCCAAAATCTGATTCTTTTTATCCAAGTTTCTGTTATTGCAATTATGTTAAAGTGCTGTTTCAATTGCTTTAGATAGTGTTTGATACTGTGAAAGTTGGCATACAGACTTCTGCTGTTAAAGTGGATAATGGATAATTGCTGTTCGGTTTTGATTGACCTATTAAATTGTTCATCAGTGTAATAGTTGCAGTTATTGATTATGTTAGCAAAGAAATTGTTCTCAGGATCAATGTCATTTTCCGTATCCTGTGAGTGATGTTCAGTGTACTGGAAGGTGTTCAGTTCCAGGTGCTCATATTCAACCAGACTTTGTAGTAACTGACTACAAACCTTACTACACAACCTGAGCACCCTTCAACTATCTGGCAAGCAGCCTCTCTAGGCTATCACCCAACTCAAAGTGTTTCTGTTTTATTTTAAGTATTTTTTAAGTTTGACAACAGTTTAACTGAGAATGTGGTTATATTCATATTTTAGCTTAAAAATCTTGTTATAATCTTCCTGTGACAGGGAGTCCCTATAGGCCCATTCAAGAGCTGGAAGTGCATTTTCAATATTGACCAGGCGACGGTGATGTTCCCTTATTTTGAAGCTTCAAATGAGATTATAT
>NC_045744.1:29935105-29952601 GCF_008692095.1 Etheostoma spectabile
CTCTCATAACAACTTTGAGGGTTTCCCAGAGCGTTGAGTCCGACACGTCTCCTGTGTCATTGGTCTCAAGAAACTCGCCCAAGTACGTTTGTTTTGGCAGAGCAAGCTTCAGTTGTAAAGATAATGGACTGTGATCTGAGATCAATATATTATGATATTTAGTCTATACGATGTTGGGTATTCATTTTGCATCCAATAAAAAATAGTTGATCCTTGAGTATGATTTATGGACTTGTGATAAGTAGGAATAATCCACAATAATCTGTCGGATGTTGCAGCATCCATACATCAACTACGTTTCTGGATTTAAGTAGATTATTCCGTGTTTGGACAGATGCTATGGTGGTTGGAGCGCGAGAGGAAAGTCTGTCAGGGTATGGATCAAGGTAACAAATAAAGTCACCGCCCATAATTAGATTGGTGGTGCTGAGTTCCGGAATTAGGTCAAATACTTTGCAAAAATAATTTGGGTTATCCGTATTTGGACCGTATATATTCAGAAAGGGGACAGGGAACGAACCAATGTCTCCAGTAAACATAATATACCTGCCATTTGGATCCGTGGTTGCTGAAGTAAGTTGGAATGGAAGACTCTTTCGAAAGAGAATGGGGACACCCCTTGCTTTGGAGGTGAACGATGACTGATAAACTTGAGAGACCCAATTTGCTCTCAGCCGCCTATGCTCTGAAGCTTTTATGTGGGTTTCTTGCAGAAACAATATGTCTGCTCTAAGTGACCTCAAGTGCACAAAGATCTTACCTCGTTTAACTACATGCCCAAGACCACGCATTCCATGAGACCAGTGACATGGTACTCATGTCTGTCTTGTTTTCACCGTTAGGTCTCAACATGTAGACTACGCAAATAGAAAAAGGATAGCAATCCATGACACCCAAAAAAAGATTAACAGGTAAAAACAGTTATTCTGGCAGCTCTGGACAACATGAAACAACACGGATAGACCCCACCTCCCTCCCCAAAGAAAATTCCCCAAACAAAGCATCATTTCGTCTCTCATACACTGACTGAGGGGCCACCGGACGTATGGCTTGCAAGCACAGCTCTAACCAACCAAACATTTTCACCTAAACAAGCCTCTACCGTTCTATACAATCAGAATTGACATATAAACTTGAAATGTTAAAATACTACCGTCAGTGATTGTGAAAGTGTTCTTTATGCTTTGTCCAAAGTTCCATGAACATAACCTGATTGCAGTATCACAACTCTGTCAGACCGTGTCTAGTCATTTCCAGTATCCCACTGCAGGTTGCCGGCGAACATCATAGCTTCCTCGGTGAGAGGTAAATATCTTCTGAAGCCTGTTGTGTTGGAAGTGGAGCTTGGCTGGGAAACGCAGGCTGTGCTTGATTTTCAGTTCCCACAGGTCTGCCATAGCCTCACGGAATCCCCGTTGCTGCTCCATCACCTTGGCAGTATAGTTTGGAAATATGAAGACTTTATGTGCACCATACTTGAGGGACTGTTGTCGAGCGTGCTGTATTATCATCTCTTTCGTCTGAAAGTGGCGATAATTGTGTGGGGTCTGGTCCCTGGCCTTATCTGGCTTGAAATGTAATTATTGATGCTTTTATCAGACACACTTAAAGTATAAGGCTCACCGAGTTCCCAACTGGTGCTTATACGTTACCTCTGTTCCCACAGGGTTCTGGAAGGCCGGTGTTTGAAACCTGATGATATATCCATGGCTGCTCCATCTCCCAAAAGAGCTGCTGACGACATAGCCTACACGAAGCCCAGGAAGAAGTTAAGAACCCCCGGTAGCGTTGACAATCTCCCTCGGGTCGCCAGTTTGAGAGTACTGCTTCCGAGAACCCCCACGATCGGTGATGGTCCGGGTGAATCCCCGAGAGCCTCAGGGAGGCGTCCCTTGGCTAGGAAGACATTGTTCAAGAAGAGCTTGCAGCCCAATAACGTGCGTTTCATGCACTGGGATAAGTCTACCCTGATGGCACTGCAAGGCTGCAAACGCTTTCCGAAATATGTTAAAGTAGAACTCAAAATGCTGTGGAGCGAACAGGGACGCCCAGTCTGCTCAGTACTGCTCACTTTGGCGGCGGCTGCGGCTATGCACTTTAAGACTTGTCACAAAGTGCGTAACCCCACCTTCAGTTGTGGAAATTGTGAGAGATCGTTCCGTTTGCTGCGGTCTGCGGCAACGCACATCCCTAAATGCAAGACCCGTATCAGAGAAAGGGTGGTGGCCCCTTATGTCTATTACTACTGTTCCAGGCACTTTGTCTCCGGTAGAGCGAGAAGTGTTCACCTTCGGAGGTCCCATAAGGTACTGCCCTCTGCCTACTAGGGCGAGAATGGGCCGGAGGACAGAGTCTACCCCCTCCAAGAAAGCTAAGTTCCGCAGAATACAGCAAATGTACAGACGGCGCAGAGCAGACTGTGCCAAGTTCGTTCTTGATGGTACCGTGACAACCAGTTGTGATGTTGGCACTCCTGTGCTACTATCCCGATTTGCCGGGATCTGGGAGTCAAAGGCTAAGTTCTTGTCCTTAGAGAAATTCAGTTTCTTTCCACAAGCAGAACATGGAGGCCTAGATGGCCCTATGTCATCCCCCGACATCCTGGCAGTAGTTCGGAAGATGAAAGCCAGTCGACTCTGCCCCTGGTCCCGACGGTGTGACCAAGAGCACTGTCCTACGCTGGGACCCTACAGGAATGAAGACTTCCGGTCTCTTCAACAAGTTCTTGCTCAATGGCAAGATCCCTTGATGCCTGAAGGCAAGTTCTACCACTCTAATCCCCAAAGGAACAGATCCTAATAAACTTGGTGATGTTGACTACTGGCGGCCGATCACCATAGGACCTTTATTTCTCAGGCTTTTCTCTAACTTGCTGGCCTAAAGACTGTCCCTGGCTTGTCCTCTCAGTAAGAGGCAGAAAGGCTTTATCTCTGATCCGGGTTGTGCAGAAAACTTGGCAATATTGGACGGTGTCGTCACCTGGAGCAAGAGACGTGCTAAGCCATTGGCGGTGGTCTTCATAGACTTCGCCAAGGCCTTCGACTTGGTTTCTCACAATCACATTTTTGAAGTTCTACAGGCCAGGAAGGTCGATCCCATGCTGTGCGCAGTGATTAGGAACTCTTACCAGGGAGCGTATACCAGACTTAAACTTCCTAGGTCTAGGAAGATCAGAATGGACAACGGAGTCAAACAGGGCGATCCGCTGTCTCCGCTGCTTTTTAACTTGGCGATTGACCCGCTATTGAACTGTTTGGAGGCGGGAGGATGGGGGTTCTCCGTTGAGGACTCTACACTCGCCGCAATCGCCTTTGCAGACGACCTACTGCTATTGAGCGATTCATGGAAAGGCATGTCCGATAATCTCCAGATCTTGGATGAATTCTGCATGATTATGGGACTGGCGATCAATGTCTCTAAATTTCATGGCTTCTTGCTAAGCTTTACGAGGAGGAAGCTTTCGATCAATGACTGCCCGCCCTGGCAGCTAACGGGAAATGACATAGCTATGAAAAGGCCGGAGAGCGTTGTCACGTATTTGGGGCTGCGGATAAGCCCCCTGAAAAGGGTTTGCCTTCCACCAGTCAGAGAAGATCTTTTGGGTTTGCTTAAAAAGATCTCGGCGTCCCCCCTGAAGCCCTCGCAAAAACTTGGAATTCTTAAATCATTTGGACTGCCCAGGGTACTCTATGCTGCGGACCTTGGCAATGGAGGCCGTGCCCTCCTGGGAGACTGTGACAGACCTGTCAAATCTGCGATTAAAAGATGGTTCCACCTGCCCTCAGGCACGGCCGATGGGCTCATTTACTCTAAGGCAAGAGAAGGAGCTAAGACGTCTTATTCCATACGTTGCACACTAGCATCCCCCGTCAAGGCAAATTCTTAGAAGATAAATGTGAATAATGTGACCTTGGGTGTTTAAGACAATATCTATTAGATTAGTTTAGATTAGATTAGATTAGATTCAACTTTATTGTCATCACACATGTACCTGTAATCTAGTGTATAAGGGTGTGTTTAGTGAAAACTAAAGAAAAAGTCCCGAAAAAGAGACGAACTGCACTTTCTTGTCATTTTATGACCCGGAGGACAACACAAAAGGGTAATTGTGGTTAATTATGTCGCAACCTCAAAAATAAAACATTATCTTTTTGTATAAATTCATCGGGATAATTTTTTGGGTTGGACAATACTGAAATCCCAATTCAAGGTGATGAGATTCTATTCTATGTACTTTATATTAAACCCAGTGAGTTTGTCATAAACTGCACTATAGAATTTGTTTTATTTTAAGTTTCTATATGACAAATTGTTTAACTATCAAGTTGATCTTGAAACATTTTATGTGTGGGGGTGTTTGGTTGAACCTTTGTTTTTGTTGCTTTCAAGACAGCTTTGTTATCACAGCACAGAGGGTTCAGATGCTAAAACCTAACGAATTATGAGTATTATTCCTGCTTATTGGAGGATATGGTGCAATAATTAATGTCCACTCTCATTATGGAGTTTTAAAAGGAAACAAATTGTTTTGCTTTGTAAACAAACCTACCCTATTGTGTATCTGAGGGCCTATCGTGAACAATTCGCCAAACCAGCTTTCCTTTTCAACAATTCTAATGGTTTTAGTAGATTTACACCATACAGGAGGAATAATGCTATCTTATTATGATGTTTCGCTAAATGACTATTGTAAAACAAATGACTTCTGCAGGAGTTCTGTCCACACAGAGCCTCGTGTTGTAGATTTTGGGTAAGCGCTTTCCTGCCTCTATAGCTGCACACGGACGACTGTACCAGAAGATTTGATGATAACACCATTACAGCTAGAAGTTTGTGGGTCTGGCCACGGTTGCATTGCCTAGATCAAAGGAATAGTGGCCAGGATCACTGTCCTTGGCCTCCGCACTCTGAAGTGTACGTGCCAAACCTGGAGTAGAGCAGCAGCAATGACCTCATGCCCTACACCAAGCCGTTGATGAGCATTCGGTCTTGACAAACTGATGCACTGCAATAAGGCTTCAGAGTGGTCTCCATACGATCCTCCATCCGTGTTCTCTCTGATCAGTGTTCAAACGGTTTTGCTTAACGACCAACTGTTACCGTCCCCTCTGCTATCTGGGAGCCATCATCTCTTCCTGGTCTGTGCACGGGTGGGAAGAGAACATTTTGCCACTTGACTGAGAACTAACATGGTGCTTTGTGACTAGAGGTCTCATTCTATTACAAGTCTAGTCACTTTTACTGTAAAATGGATTTCTATGTACAAACTTTACTTCAGGTCTATTCTTAATGAATTTTTAAGCATCTAGTCCCAAGACACTTAATACTTGTCACACTTTATGCAACTGCCAACTTGGAGTTTTTGATACTCTAATCACATTCATTTGCCAAAGAAAAAAAAAAAAAAAAAAAAACACTTCAGTTTTAGTAGGCCTAGCGTCCGTCGGCGCTCAAGCCCTAAGTCAAATTTGAACCTAAACACAGTTTCTTACCGAAAGACTCCAAAGCCATACTGGTGTACTCGCCACTTGTGCACCAGACAGCACAACGGGATCTTTCAGTTTAGAGAGCATCATGCAAAGGATGGCACGGTAACTTTTAGCAGATACTTTATTGAAAAATTTTAGTTATTGAGATTTTATATAAATCAGAGATAAGGTACATGCAGAAGACTATGTCAAACTGACGTCGTTTTTGTAAAGGTTTACCAATGTCAGTTTTGCTGGAGGATTGCCAGACGTCGGTTGGCGGGTGTCAGACAGCAGGTTGGCCAGAGAGACGGGCCCGTCCGTGTAAGGGAAAAGACTCCGGGATGCCGAGCTGATCGACGGAAGTCAGGTTGGGGAAGAGTGCGGATGTCCGTTAAGGAAGGACTCCTGGATGCGACTGCTCGCCGGAAGTCAGGTTGGGAAGAGAGCGATGTATGTTTTCAAACTGCTCGCCGGCTCCGTCCGCCCCCAAAGAGATCGGGTGTCATGTTGGCGAGCTGATCAGATGTCGGGCTGCCGAGAGAATAGACTCATCTGGCACTCTATGCCAACGTCCTGGTTGGTAAAGAGATGGACTTCCCTTTTAACAAGGAATGGCATCTGGTTGGTGTTCTTCTCGCCGGACATCTGTTTGGTTTTGACCCTTTGGGTCTGTTTCAGCGGCGCTTGTACATGTCCCAGTTGGCCAACAGATGCCTCAGCTTCTACGTCATTGGTTTCCAGTGGCGCTGAAAGATAATATGTACAATGTTAAGTCAACTAACCTAGGACTTAACAATTGCATCAACAATTTACTACCAACATGCCTCCCCCCTCTCCTTTTTTTTTAAAAAAAAGAGAACTTCATGACTTGCTTTAAAGCCGTGGATAGCCCCCTAAAGACTTAATTGGCCATTAGTCCGTGGAGTTTCTTTACAAACTGACAGAATCCGTTACAAGATAATGCTACACAGTAGGTTCGCTTAAATGTTCGTGGTGCTGCATTTATTTAATGGGGAAATTCCACGATCTCTACAGTTATAATGTACTATTTTAGCTGGCTGACTGGCAAGCACAGGAAGACTGTTGCCTTTTAGATCGATTGAAAAGATAAAACATTTTTATCGTACTGTTGTATAATTGCAATATTGCACAAGAGGTGTCATGTATATCGTCGTTGCATAAAGTGATTTGGCCTATTGCCAGGTCCATACAGAACAATTGTTATATCATTTAAATTTATAAATGTCCAAACAGCAGTTGTATATCCTACTTGTATGGTCAATGTAGCCTTAAACCAGTTGGAATACCCTTCCAAAAGCCAGACAACTTATTACATTGTGCACAAAGGACTTCAGCTCTACACAAAGCAGGCAGCATTTTCTCAAAAGGGTTTCTAGAACCTGCTCACCTTTTTTGCGGCTTTGGTCAACTGGTGGCCCCAATGACTGGGAAGCAAAGGCTGTCATCATGGAGATGTCATTGGAGCGTATCTGAAGTTCAAATAATTAAGTTAATGTCCTTAGTAGCTCTGAAAAGATTCTGTCACTAATGTATTACTTTAACCTTGCTCTGCAGCCCATTATCACGTTTTTTCATTTTTGCCACCAACTGGCAAACTCAGCCTAAGGACAATGCAGTTGCTGTTAATCAAATTTTCACTGTTTGTGATGCACATCTCAAACTTGCTGCAACTAACTTTCAGTTAAGCAATTAACCCTACTCCTGACTTAACTATACTCACTACATATTTGATACAAGCTTTAAACAGAAGAATAGAACACCCTTCCTTGATCCAACAGCCAGCACACAAAGACAAAGGCCCAAACAGCTCCCATCATTTCAGTCACTCAAGAGAATAAGATGTTTCTCCCATCCCACATGCCGGTTTAAAACCATCATGCAGTAGCACACTGTTGCGATCAGCTCTAATTGCTCTCTCTTCAAAGTCAGTGCTAGTTAAGATTCAGCCCATAAAAATGGAATTTGGAAACAAGGATATTAGCACTATTTGTAAGAACGTCCCAGAAGTTATAGTTATTTTTTTTTACAGAAAAAGGTGCACAGTGAGATGTTTTCTGAAGTTGGATAATCAAAGATTACAAGGTGTGAAAACCTTTACATTTGGGAATTGTGGTTTGATAAAATGCCAGGTGTAATTTTATATCATAATGTGAAGTTGAAGGTATTGAATTCTATGAGATGTTAAGAGGCACTGTTTGGGGAGCTGAGAGTTGCTAGAGAATGTGCTTTAATAAGAACCATACTACAATTTGATGTAATTGTTTTGGGAGAGGCGGTGGCTCCGTGGTAGCATTGTGCCTGCCATCAGAAGGTTGGTGTTTGATCTTTGGCCCTGCAGTCCCATTTGAAGAGTCTTGGTGCAAGACACTGAGCCCTGATTTGCCCCCAAGGCTGCACACTTCAGGTGAAGTGGTGTGTGAGTGTTAATCTTTTAAAAGTTATGTTATATTAGTTATGTAAATCACATTGGATATGAATGAATAGTGCAAAAGCAAAAAAGTAAGTCTTTTGAAAAAAATCTCAGATCAATTCACCACAGCCGATAGTTGTATTTCTACATTAAACACCGTACTTCAAGCAAGAATTATTTAATTTGCAAGCGTACGTCTACCTTGTGCCGCATGATATAGTTATTGTGTACACACCATACTGATGGTTTAAGAATCAGAGAAAAGGAAATAATTGAAGTTAAGGTATCTAAAATAACTGACCATTTATCTGCATATGCACTGAATGATGGTAATTTGATTGCTCTACAGAGGATAGAGGAAGTCAACCATGAGTGCTAGATGTTCAGATTAACCCCTGGCTATTCTCAAAGGCAGTAGCAATACTCTTTATGAATCCATCCTATCCCAGCCTCCAGTCCCTCACCATCTATTCCAGCCTTGTGCCTCTCCTGTTCTTGGGTCCCGCCTCCCAAACTTCCGTCTTATGTTATTTAAAGAAACCTATGGGTGAGCCTTGCATTTGGGTCCGATCTGTCTCCCCAGTAACAATCTCCCTCAATAGATTGCACAGTATTCTTTGAAATGAAAAACTTCAAAAGAATTAACAATAATTTGTTGCACATTGCTCGTCCTCTCTTCTCCCATGATTTCTTCTGCATCTTCTCCCATACCTCCTTGGTGGAGGCGCTAAGACGCAAGGAAGAGAAGCAAGTTGAGGGCTGTTGGATTTACAAATTTTATATGTGCTTACAATTGTGTGATGGCATTATACATTCAAGCTAAAGGTAAAGCATTATTTTAACTAAAAAGATAAAAGATGAAAAGATAACGATTAAGCGCACAACACCACCCTCACGTGACCTGGAGACCCACCTTTTGTGATAATACGGGGTGCGAGAGTCGAGAGCCAGACAAGAAGGAGAGCTGCGACGCTTGATCCGGTAACTTGTCTCAGGATTATCCTATGTAATAATGGATTTACATTTCAACATCTGGATTTTGACTACTAATTGAATGAACCCTGAGAATGGAGCAGGATTTAGCTCCAACAGGGCTTAAGGAGCAATTAGGGCTATGAATGCAGCTCATTTTCTAATTTTACTTTTTATTTCCAGGGCACTGATCTGGACTCACTGCATTGATTTATTGTGTAGTGATACCAAGACTGACTTACTTGCTGCTACAGCACTTAAAACATTGTAACTTACTTATTTTTTATTCTATTTCCTATAGCACTAAAACAAACGTAGAGGGTCCTTAAGTACCTTGTATTTATCATCTGCGGACCTTGCATATTGTAGAAAGAACATAGCAATCCATTTGTTGAGTATTTCCGTCAGTCAAAGTGGTGGACAGACAGACTGAAGACATATAGACAGACATTGCCATCCCTTGCTTCTAGAATGCTAAACATGTCTTATCACTATAAAATATAATGAATTATAATAGATTATAGCCCTCCACCCCCACACGGTGTTTGCAGTTTTGCGCTGATTCGATCTGCTCAGGCAAAGCGGACAGTCAAGCAGCTTTATTTATGAGCACTTTTAACCAACACCACCCTTCTTCTACTTTTACCCACTCTGGTCTGGGAACCCTCAGGATCCCCAGTCAAGCTGGTTAATCTCTCGGGAAAAGGAAACTTGGGGGTCCCCTGCTGAGCTGCTGCCCCAACCCAACCCCAGATAAGCAAGACAAAGATGGATGGATATGGATGGATGAGGGACATTTTACCAACCGGCAATTAAAAGTATTTTAAATAAAACTTTTAAGAGCAGTTAAAATAATTTAACATTCTTAAGAGTAAAAACTAGTATCAGACAGGTATGAAATACAAAAATACAGTGCATGATTTACCGTGTCAAAGGGGCAGCATCAAACGACAAGTGACCTTTACTGTGACTTTGTAACAAAACAATACAAGTTGATGCTTGTTCAGAATCAAAGCTAAATCAAACGTCAAAATGGGCAAAATGGGACAAAGTATTGTCCGCCCGATCAACCGCATTAATTGGGAGAGTGTGAATTAGATACCACGCTAGGCAGACTGGTTAGAAATCAATTGTAGGCCTCAAAACATGGATGTTTATTTACAAAGATTGAAAGACACCTTGTGATGCAACAGCAACCTAGGCTCCCGTGGTTCCAGATCCAAATGCCCCTTATGAAAAATGTGTTTTTGAAATGTTCTCTTTCCCCAGACAGGTGGTATTGTGGAAGAGCATGTGATGATTATGCCACACCCCAAAACTTAAAAACAAGCAGCAATAAGAAAAACTTTTTGTTTACACAATGTACGAGAATTTAGGAGAAAGCAGAAGAGGATTGTTGACTCTTGTGGAACTAACTACTGTTGCAACTTAATGTTTGAATTAGTAAGGGCTTAAACTAGGATAAAATGAGATTATCTGAGACCTGGAAATTAAAAGGAAAGAAAATAAATTTAAGTTTATCAACAATGGGTCCAAGGAAAGTAGGTGTAGAAATAGGAAAGAGTTTGTTGAGAAGTGAAATGAGAAAGAGAGTGTAAAGTGACTGGAAAATTGAGTAAAGCATCGAGAAAAAGCGAGTGTTTAATGCTATATACAATTTATGACTGGATGTTTACTTTTTTAGAAATTACTCATTTTGATTTTCAAAACACAAGAGTAGTACCAGCTTTTATTAATTGTTCAGGTGTTCTGGGATCGACATATTCTAGTCAAGAGACAATTAGGATTTCTCTTGTGTAAACAACACGTATGAAATACTTAAACTAGGTAAAAGAAAATATTTTCGTCCACTATGACTACCATAATGTAGCACCATTTTGAATCATGATGACATAGATCAGAGTTGGTTTATAAAAAAAAAAGAGAATCCTCCTTGATTATAGGTTATAGAGGACAGCCGAGGAAGAATCACACTGTTAGAACAATTATTATCAAAGCAACAAGAATCACTGGGAGTCACTTACGTTACTGCGCAAGGAGTCAACTACCTGCAATGATTATGAGATTGAGAAGAGCACTTTCAGTTTTTACTTATACATTGAAATCACCCCATTTCTCCATGGTTACCTGTTTCCCGAACAGCTGCACTCATCTCACCTCATTAAAACTCTACCTGCCATGTAAGATTGAAGCAGTCAAGTATCTGGAGGGAGAAATCAGCCAATGCTTCTTTTTTGGGGGAATATTTAATTTTTTTAATTATCCAGGGTTTTATGTACACGAAAACAACGACAGAAAAAGAAAAAAACTAAATCAACAAAAGAAACAACAATGGCGAATAACAACAAACAGAGCTGCCAGGAAAATGAAAGTGTGTCTGGGATGAATGTAATAGCTGTTATCTACATAGCCCATGTTATAGTATAAATTCAATCAGTCAAGAGCACACTCTACAGAAAAGAATCACATGTTTTAAGATAGTTCTTAATATTCCCCAGAGGTCAGAAAGCATTTTGTGTTATTGAGTTGTGCAAGCGTATCCTTTCCATCTGGATAATCCCAGTCTTTCGTTAAGCCATTTTTGAATCAAGGAGGAGTGGGGGACTTCCAGTCCAGGAGAATTATTAATTGCCTCAACTATTCATCCTCCGCAAAGTCTGCATTAAGTTCCACCTAGATGACTCTTCTACTGTTGGCAGGCAAAAGGGAGTCAAAACAGTTGTGAGATCTGTGCTAGTGTTTCTAGATTTAGCAGTATATAATTCTGAATAAACTCTTTAAGCGAGTATTATTTCCTAGTTTGACAGACATCTTCTTATGGATTATATTTTACAAATTGCACAACTCACCTGATTGATGATTGATTTGATTGATTGATATCTTTATTTCGACCAGGCAAGAGAAGTGTATAAAATAAATATAATAAAAAGATAATAACAAAAAAATTAGAGAGAACATACAAACAAAGTATCCTTCTTTCAATTCAACTTAGAGATACTTACAAATATCATGTGATATACAGTATATAAAAATACACTTGGTCCCGAACACACTGACCCGGGGGACACCACAGCATGCCCGACATTCAGACAAATAATCTCCCTCTTCACAAATTGTTGTCTGCTCTCAGATAACTACTTATCCGTCTAGAGCTACCCCCTGATCCCGATTCGTTCATCTTTACTGAGTTAATATTTTGATTGATTGTATCAATGCTTTTTTTAGATCAATGAAAACCCAACTGCTATTTTTTTATCTGTGGAGTTTGTGATTCTTCAATGAGTTCTGTTAGTGCTGAGTGAGGTTGATCTATTCTTTCTGAATTCCATATTGGCTGTCAGTGAGTATTTATTTTTATCATAAATTTCTCTAATCTGTGTTAATAATTTTCTAAAATTTTGAAATGGTGACAGTAAGAGACACGCCTGTGTTTTGTGACAGTGGTTTTTCTTCCAGTTTTGTATGAGGGATGACTTTGCTATTTTCTTTTTGTTGGAAATTTAACCGGTTAAACTTATAATGGCAGATGTTCGTTAGGGTTTTGGCATCCCTCAATTACTTTTGTATAATTTTTAATCTATTCCTCATGATCCATGGATGGTTTGTTTTTGCTTCTTTAACAATATCAATTATTTCTTTTTCATCTATGCGTCAGAAATATTGAAACTGGGATTTTTTTCATTATCTTCTTCTTAGTACTTTCTAAAGACTGTGGAACCGGGATTTGTTCAGCTAAGTTTGGTCCCAAACAGTTTGGTTGCAAAAAAGGTATTGAAGTTATTAACCACATCCTCCATGTTATTAATATTTTATCATTATCGATGAAGTAATGGGATAAGTATAAGTGACTGTCTATATTATTTTTAATAATATTATTTAAAATGTTCCACATACCTTTAATATTGTTTTTATTTTTATCTATATTTTTGTATAGTATTCTTTTTTACAGATCTCATATATATTTAATTATTCTTATATTTCTTATTTTTATTTTCAGTCTCTATAGTTCTGGTTTTTATAAATTCTCTATAAGTGTATTTTCTTTTTACAGGCGTTTGTAATCCCTTGGAAATCCACGGTCTATCATTTAGTTTTTGTTTTCTGCTATATATTTCGTTGGACATTTTTATCTATAAATTTAAATATTCTTAGGAATTCTTCTATACTTGTTCACATCTTTTCCTTATCAATAAACTCCCAGTCTTGTGCTAGCATCAACTTTAAGGCCTCCATTGTTTCACTCTGTCCTAACCCTTTTGGAGATTGGTTATTACATGTCTGTTCAGAGTGTAGTTGCTGTCATAAACTGAAAAATTGGTAGGTGGTCACTGATATTGTTTATAGTAATCCACTCACTGTATTGTTGTGTAAATATTTGTAAATATATTGCTATTAGTGTTGCCACAGTGAGAAGTAATTCGGCTGTCTGGTATTTTGGGATAGACCTGACTAAACACAGTGTTGATAAATTCCTCTGTCATTTTATGGTTATTTGGATTTAACAGTCAATATTAAAGTCCCCACAGAGAACATAACTTTTTCGCTAGTTTTTGTAAGTCTCTTCCATCCAGTCCTTAAAAGTGTCAATATTCGAACCGGGTGACCTGTATATGCAACTTACAATTATATTTTTCTTCTTTCCATACATATTTCTATGGTGACACATTCCAATAATTATTCACCGCCATTGACATTTTTTCCCACCCCCTTGTATTAAATCCTTATCCACATCGTATCACACCACCCCACTCTTGTTTACTCTGTTAATAGAAACATTTTTATATCCTTCAATTCCAAATCTGATTCTTTTTATCCAAGTTTCTGTTATTGCAATTATTTAAAGGTGCTGTTTCATTGCTTTAGATAGTGTTTGATACTGTGAAGTTGGCATACCAGACTTCTGCTGTTAAAGTGGATATGGAAATTGCTGTTCGGTTTGATTGACCTATTAAATGTGCCAGTGTAATAGTTGCAGTTATTGATTATGTTAGCAAAGAAATTGTCTCAGGATCAATGTCATTTTCCGTATCCTTGAGTGATGTTCAGTGTACTGGAAGGTGTTCAGTTCCAGGTGCCATATTCACCAGACTTGTGTAGTAACTGACTACAAACCTTACTACACAACCTGAGCACCCTTCAACTATCTGGCAAGCACCTCTCTAGAGCTATCACCCAACTCAAAGTTTTTCTGTTTATTTAAGTATTTTTTAAGTTTGACAACAGTTTAACTGGAATGTGGTTATATTCATATTTTAGCTTAAAAATCTTGTTATAATCTTCCTGTGACAGGGAGTCCCTATAGGCCCATTCAGAGCTGGAAGTGCATTTCAATATTGACCAGCGACGGTGATGTTCCCTTATTTTGAAGCTTCAAATGAGATTTATGGCCTCTCATAACAACTTTGAGGGTTTCCCAGAGCGTGAGTCCGCCACGTCTCCTGTGTATTGGTCTCAAGAAACTCGCCCAAGTACGTTTGTTTGGCAGAGCAAGCTTCAGTTGTAAAGATAATGGACTGTGATCTGAGATCAATATATTATGATATTTAGTCTATACGATGTTGGGTATTCTTTTGCATCCAATAAAAAAAGTTGATCCTTGAGTATGATTTATGGACTTGTGATAGTAGGAATAATCCACAATAATCTGTCGGATGTGTCAGCATCCTACATCAACTACTTTTCTGGATTTAAGTAGATTATTCCGTTTTGGACAGATGCTATGGTGGTTGGAGCGCGAGAGGAAGTCTGTCAGGGTATGGATCAAGGTACAAATAAAGTCACCGCCCATAATTAGATTGTGGTGCTGAGTTCCGGAATTAGGTCATACTTTGCAAAAATATTTTGGTTATCCGTATTGGACCGTATATATTCAGAAAGGGGACAGGGAACGACCAATGTCTCCAGTAAACATAATATACCTGCCATTGGATCCGTGGTTGCTGAAGTAAGTTGGAATGGAAGACTCTTTCGAAAGAGAATGGGGACACCCCTTGCTTTGGAGGTGAACGAGGACTGATAAACTTGAAGACCCAATTTGCTCTCAGCCGCCTATCTCTGAGCTTTATGTGGTTTCTTGCAAAACAATATGTCTGCTCTAAGTGACCTCAAGTGCACAAAGATCTTACCTCGTTTAACTACATGCCCAAGACCACGCATTCCATGAGGACCAGTGACATGGTACTCATGTCTGTCTTGTTTTAACCGTTAGGTTCCACATGTAGACTACGCAAATAGAAAAAGGATAGCAATCCATGCCACCCAAAAAAAGATTAACAGGTAAAAACAGTTATTCTGGCAGCTCTGGACAACATGAAACAACACGGATAGACCCCACCTCCCTCCCCAAAAATTCCCCAAACAAGCATCATTTCGTCTCTCATACACTGACTGAGGGGCCCCCGGACGTATGGCTTGCACACAGCTCTACCACCACCAACATTTCACCTAAACAAGCCTCTACCGTTCTATACAATCAGAATTGACATATAAATTGAAATGTTAAAATACTACCGTCAGTGATTGTGAAAGGTTCTTTATCTTTGTCCAAAGTTCCATGAACATAACCTGATGCAGTATCACAACTCTGTCAGACCGTGTCTAGTCATTTCCAGTATCCCACTGCAGGTTGCCGGCGAACATCATAGCTTCCTCGGTGAGAGGTAATATCTTCTGAAGCCTGTGTGTTGGAAGTGGAGCTTGGCTGGAACGCAGGCTGTGCTTGATTTTCAGTTCCCACAGGTCTGCCATAGCCTCACGGAATCCCCGTTGCTGCTCCACACTTGGCAGTAGTTTTGGAATATGAAGACTTTATGTGCACCATACTTAGGGACTGTTGTCGAGCGTGCTGTGTGATAGGTTCTCACATCAGGTAATAAATTGGATAGACTGAAACACTAAGTGCTCATGTCTGTTCTACTAATACTAAAACTAGAAGTCATAAAGAACATATTAGACAGCAATTACTACCCCTGTTATCCTCGGGTCAAATTTGACCCCTTTAAAAAATTCTATATCTGAAATTTGGGATTCTTTTTAACCAAATTACCACAAAAAATGGATTGGATTCCTTACAATGCTCTTTGCAAATACAGTTTATCACTTACATTCCTCTGATCTTAACTGTTATTAAAAATAATTCCTAATTTTTGCTTTTTTAACTCAAATTTTAGGTATAATTCTATATAAATGAGGGTTATTGACCATAAACTCCCAAACGTAGGCAAGGCAAGGCAAGGCAGCTTTATTTGTATAGCACATAACAGCAACAGGGCAATTCAAAGTGCTTTACACAAAATCAGTTTAAACGAATAAAACAAGTAAAAACGTTAAAATCATAAGCATAAAACGGGGCGAAAATAAAAATCCACCCCCCATGATAGACAGTTAAAAAATAGAACACATAAAACACAAGAATCAAAATTACAGTGCAGCATAAGGAAATTAAAGAAAGAGCCTGTAATTAAGAAAAGCCAAGCATCAAAAAGAAAGGTCTTCAGCCTGATGTAAAGAACTGAGAAGTAGCGGGATCTCAGTTGTTCTGGGAGTGATATTCCAGATAGAGGACTGAACTGAGACTGCTTCACCTCGGTTAAGTTCTGACTCTGGGGACAGAAGTAGACCTGGTCCCCATGACCTGAAGGTCATGGGGGGGTTCATTAGTGAGTACAGATCAGAATTATTGGTTGGACCTAACCGATGAAGTGATTCTAAACTAGCAAAGAGACTTTTGAAATCAATTCTTTGAGACACAGGAAGCCAGTGTAAAGACTTCAGAACTGGTGTGATGTGATCCAGTCTCTTGGTCTTAGTGAGGACTGTACTGTAAATCTAGTGGTAGTAAGGGTGTGTTAGTAAATACAAAAAAAGTCTGAAAAAGGGACAAACATGTCAATTTTTAACACAAGGGTTAATTTGTGTTGCAACCCAAAGATAAAAATAAACAATTTGTCTTTTTGTATAAATTCATCTAAGTTCATTGGTTGAGACAATACTAAACCCAATTCAAATGGATGAGATTCCATTCTATGTACATTTAATATTGTACTCCAGTGAGTTTGTCAGTAAAGCTGCACTATAGAATTTGTTTGTATTTTGAGTTTCTATATGCCAAATTGTTTAAACTATCAAGTTGATCTTGAAAACAATTTATTTGGGTTAATTTTTTTGAAAGTTTGCTGTGTATCACAGAACGGAGTGTTAATGGCTAAAACCACTGAACAATTATGAATAGCAGGGGTGATCCGGCTAGAACGAGTATCCGGTACGGATAAAGCACTTTTGCCGAGTACAAGTATTATCCGAGTAATTTCTAGTCCTATCGTATTTGCCGTGCTCGGATTGAACACAACTCTCTCATAGGGACTGCGTCGCAGCGGTTCTGTGATAAGCACACTTGCGACAGTGGGACGTCGCTGAGGGCAAGGGATCAAACCACCAACCTTCGATTGGAGCAGTAACCACTTACCACTGAGGCTCATCAGGCCGCTAGGGTAGAGTCGTGTCTCTCTCTTACTCTCACACACACACACACACACACAGACACACACACCACACACACACACACAACACACACGACACCACCCACACAACACACACACACACCACACACACTACCCACAGCAC
>NC_045744.1:29953431-29953812 GCF_008692095.1 Etheostoma spectabile
GTGGTAAACAGATACAGATACAGATACAGATAATGCTGTACTCGCTCATCCCTAATGAATAGTCTCTGGTTTGTTGTTGGAGTTCCCTGAAGATATCTACCAGTCTAAGAGTTTTCATAAACGTCTGTATAGTTGTTCTACAGGTGTTATGTGTCAAATCTGCCCCTGTGGATCTATCAATTTCTGGAGTAAGAGTACAGTTAAAATCTCCTGCGATCACAAAGCGCCCTTGCAACGATGAAAGTGAGAGGAACAAGTTTTGAAAGAACCCAGAATCATTTGTGTTAGGACCTTAGACATTAATATGTATGTAATAATATGTACGATATGTATGATCCTCCAATTTACCAGAAATGGAGAGGAAATGAAGAACAATGTTTA
>NC_045744.1:29953822-30087323 GCF_008692095.1 Etheostoma spectabile
CACATGAACACGAACATTTGAGAAGCTTAAACAACAGAACAGAACTCATACAACATATCCCTTAAACCTAAATTCCCACACCAAGTCCGATTTCCAAGGGACTCCCTCCCCCCTCCGTACACCTCCCGTTATCGCGTGTGACTGACCCACACACAGTGAGGAGCAGTCAAACCGCTCAATAAGCTGCGTGAAGCTGACACCCCACCCACGTCAAAAAATTCAGCAAATAGTCTGAATGGTTAGTGCTCCGTTTGTGCAGGTTTGTGCCGTTAAAATTTTCGTTTGTGCAGTTTTGGTTTCTGAGATATTAAAAATTATTTCTTAGCTCCATCTAGAGTTCACCATCCCCCCATATTGCTCCAAAACAAACCAAAGTGGGCTAGTTCGTTAGTGCTCCGTTTGTGCAGGTTTGTGCCGTTGACATTTTTGTTTGTGCAGCTTTCGTCTTTGAGATATTAAAAATTATAATTTTGGCCGATGACGTCATCCGCCCCCATTTTGCTCCAAACAAGAAATTTTTTGCTTTACCGCTATTATGTCGCCACCACCAACTGGTATGTAAGATGGACCACAATGTCACCCAAGGATTATATTATACAAATGACTAGATTTGATTTTACTTTATTTGGCGCTTTCAGAGTTTAAGATTCAGCTGAATGTGACTGGGTATAATTATCCCCTAATTATACCCAATTAGGGGACAATTAATTTCACCTGCTGTAGGCTGTACTTTCTGTTTTAGTTCTTCGTCTTCCAGCACATTCCTGTCATGTAAGTCTTGTTTTCTGTGTCGTTTTTATGCAATTGATGTTGCTATGTTCTGGTAGAAAAGGTAGGCTATTATAAATTGTGTATACAGTTTTGTTTTTTTATGAAGTTGCATGTGCCTCTTGGTTTGCTATTGACACACCCAAATATCTGTAGTGTGAGGCAAAGGGTTTCTATCCTAATTGAGAAGTAATGAACCATGAAAGTAACTGTTTTGAAAATGCAATTTAATTATACAGTCAAATAAGAAACTGTGTTGATTTGAACAATGAACTTTAACAATTTAAACAACAACAAACAGTGCTTTCATTATCTGAAATTTCTCCTGTCTTGAGTAGAAAACTTCTTTCATTTGAGATTTAGGCAGAGCTCAAAACTGTTGAAAGTCAAAATATGGAACATTTGTCATAATATGGAAGCCCATTTCCGCCATTAAAGAAAAAATAAGACCAACTTGAAGTCATAATTTCAATTTTTAAAGTCAAAGTTATGACTGTCATAATTTTGAAATTCAAAGTCATAATTTCTACTGTGAAAGTCATGATTTCGAATCTCATAATTATGACTTTTAAAGTCAAAATGATGACTTCCTGTTGGTCTTTTATTTTTTCCTTCATGGTGGAAATGGGCTTCCATAATACCTTGCAAAAAGGAAAATGTAAACATGGCATGAAACTTTTTGCCTTTGGTCTGGTCTTCAAACTTTCTCGCCCTTTTTTTCCCCCTCACAGATCTGCTGTGTATAACACTGCATGTGGCAGTATTTTCTTCTTTTCAGACACTGTCTTCACAACATTTGCCAGGTCATCAAAAAGCTCCCACACAAATGGAGCTCTCCGGCAGTATGCAGTGTAATGTCCCAGTCCATCTTTGGTCAAGCTTCCCCTGAAAGCGACGACTGCTCTCAAAGTAAATTTTTTTCCTTGCAGAACCATAGTGGAGGGAAATTCACTCAAAGCAAATTCAGTTGAATTTGGAAGGTCTGTGTCAATCCATGCTATTTCTCCGATACTGTAGTTGTGAGTAACGGTTCCTGCACAGAGAGCATTTCCTGAAGTGCTGGCTCCTGTTTTTAATTCTGCTGGACATTCTGATTCATTCTGCAGTGGTCTGAGGCAGGGAGACTGTGGAAGGAAGAGTCCTTTTTCTATGGAAGTGTGAAGCTGAGCCATACCAGAATTCTTCAGGACAGAAATGTCTGGTGAAACAAATGGTACTTCCCTGGTCATTCCTTTGTTTAGGTGGCAGTATTGTGAAGAGCAGTGTTTTGAGAGGTAAACACTTGACACATTTCTCATTGTCTTCCCAATAACAGTGGCAATATTGCACTGTGCATCGATTTGGTGAGTGCCAGACCTTAACTGTGTTTTAGCAAACATTGAACTAAGCAGATCTGCCCTCTGGAAGTATGTCCTTGGGTTCACACCATCTGTAGTTATGGATTTCACCAGCTGCAGGAGAGGGTTGTCACTGTTATTCATGACAACATTTTGAAATGCAGAGCTGTCACAGAAAGTACAGCATAAGCACTGACAAAAGGCATCGAAGGCGCAGGTGTTTAACACAGAGATTGACAGTTTACCAACTTTAACAGGCTGATGCATGTTTCCATTTTTTAATAGTCCCACTTTCACTCTTTTGGTCCCAGATGATGAATCTGCATGGAGCCATTCAGTGCAGGAACTCAAGTATGAAGTCCTCTTCCTCTTTTTGGGTGGAAGAATTTGTCCTCTCCAGTTTTCAACCACGTTTTCATCTGCTGTGGAAAGGTTTTTGGCGGGATCAGATTCCATTAAATCGCTAGAATCCATTTTTGTTTTTTCTTCAGCATTGTGTGTAATTACTGACGCAGGATTAGCTTCTGCAACGTCTGCTGATGTAACTTGTTCCTCCTCTCTTTTTGCTTTGGCAGAGCAAATCCGCATATTTCCTTCGATGAAGGAAAGGTGCCGAGAAATGAAGCGATCCACTCGAATGGGCAAGTTCTCATGTTTGAACAGGCCATGTTTTTGTTGTGGGTCTGCTGCCTTTTCTGTCCCATTCCCCCTCCTTTCCCCTGTGTGTCTGTGTTTTCTGTCCACCACTTGAGGGCGTCCTAGAGGTACAAGGTCTACCAGCTCAGCTGCACCACATCACCATCATCTGTCTACCAGCACAGCTGCGTCTCATCACCATCACCACCACTGCAGTATTTATACCCGGGCTGACCACCTCTTCAGCGCCAGTTCGTTACATACTCCCAAGTGGTAACTAGGCCAGTCACTTAGTATCGTTGCTCTACTAAACTTTGCTACTGACTAACTTTGTTTCTTGTTCCGTCACAGATATTGTGTTCCGTCACCACTCTGTGCAGCTTCCCCGGACTGGATTACCACTTACACCTTCACCATCTCCTGTTCTTTGGTTTTTGTGTGTTTTTTAGTGGATTAAACCTTTTTGTTACCTTTTCCTGTCTACCTGTGTTGTTCTGTGTTCGGGTCCGACTGAACCCTCAACAGAACGAACTGGCCAAAAATGGACCCCGCGGAAACACCACAGGATACCAGCGGTGAGGGTGCCCAGCGGGCTCTTCACTCCCAGGGAATCCTACTCGGACAACATGACCAGCTTCTCCGCACGTTGTTGGAAAACAACCAGCTGCTCATCGTCCAAGTCACCAAGCTAACTGAGCAGGTAGATAAACTGTCTGTCACTACCTCTCCCTCTCAGCCTGTCTCTCCACCTGCCCCCCCTGTCATGGCTGCTGCTCAACTTCACCGCGAGCCTCCCATCTGCTCGCCTGAACCGTTTTCAGGTGAATTGGAGAAATGCCGGGGTTTCCTTCTGCAGTGTGGACTCATCTTCCGCCAATGCCTGGTGTCCTTCTCTTCGGACGCTTCCAAGGTACATTACGTGATAGGCTTACTCAGAGGCAGAGCACTAGCTTGGGCAGAAGCAGTGTGTACTAGCCATCTCACTACTGAGATCTCTTTTGATGATTTTTCTGCGGATTTAACTGCTGTTTTTGACCACCCGGACTATAGTGGGTGTGCAGCTAAGCGTTTGCTTAGCCTCCGTCAAGGAGCTGACAGTGTGGCTGACTCTTCGGTGGGTTTCCGGACACTGGCTACTGATTCCGGCTGGACCGAGGAGGCACTACGTGGGGTGTTTGTTAATGGATTATGTGAAACGGTTAAGGATGAACTTGCACTCCGGGATGAGCCCGACTCCCTTAACAACCTTGTTTCCCTAGCCATTACGCTCGACAACAGGTGGCGAGAGAGGAGACGCGAGAGAGGCGGCCGGCCGGATCCCGTCAAACAGACTTCTGCTCCGACCCGGCGTCGCAGACCGTCCTCCCCTACATTTCCAGCCACCTCGCCAGTCAACGCATCCGGAGACTCCGCTGTGGAGGCCATGCAGCTGGGTCACACCCGTCTCACTCCTGCTGAGAGACACCGTCGCATACAGGCAGGTGAGTGCCTGTATTGTGGTGATCCCACTCACCGTGTGGCAACATGTTCTGTCCGACCAAAAGACAAGGCTCGTCAGTGAATGTGGGGGTACTGACGAGCCCTATCCCTACTCCTGCACCCACTAAACTCCGTCTCCAGATCCCTGCCACCCTTCAATATGAGGACCTTTCACTGCCCGTCGCGGCTCTTATTGATTCGGGTGCCGAGGACAATTTTATGGACGTTAGCCTAGCCAAGCAAGCCGGTTTGCCTACTGTGCCCATGGAGACCCCATTCCGGGTCACCGCCGTTGATGGCCACACATTGGCCCGTGTAACACACCAGACTGTGCCCGTCACGGTGGTCCTGTCCGGGAACCACCGCGAGACTGTGTTTCAGGATTATGTCCGCCGCTGCCTCCCCGCTTATTCTCGGATTCCCGTGGCTTAAGGTACACAACCCCGTCATTGATTGGCAGCGTCTCACGATCCTTAGTTGGAGTGACCGCTGTCATTCCGTCTGCCTAGGCTCTGCTGTCCCACCTGCCGAACGTGACCCTGCCACGGCGGAGACACCTCCGGACCTGTCTTCGGTCCCTCCCGACTACATGGGTCTTGCGGAGGTTTTCAGCAAGGCCAAAGCCCTATCGCTTCCTCCCCATAGACCTTATGATTGTGCCATTGAACTGCTCCCCGACGCCCCTTATCCCGCTAGCCGCTTGTTTAGTGTGTCTCGTCCTGAGCGGGAGGCTATGGAGAGGTATATAAGGGAATCCCTATCGTCCGGCATCATCCGTCCTTCTTCATCCCCGGTGGGGGCGGGGTTCTTCTTTTGTGGAGAAGAAAGACAAGTCACTGCGCCCCTGTATAGACTATCGGGGGCTCAACAACATTACCATTAAGAATAAATATCCCCTGCCATTGATTAATTCCACCTTTGAGCCTCTGCAGGGCGCCGCTATATTCACCAAACTGGATTTAAGGAACGCTTACCACCTCGTTCGTGTCAGGGAAGGTGACGAGTGGAAGACCGCCTTCAACACTCCTCTGGGGCACTTTGAGTACCTGGTCATGCCATTCGGACTAACTAATGCTCCAGCTGTCTTCCAGGCACTGGTCAATGATGTGTTAAGGGACTTTCTGAACCGTTTTGTGGTGGTTTACCTGGATGACATTCTTGTTTTCTCCTCCTCTCTCTCCGAGCATGTGTGTCATGTCCAGCAGGTTCTTCAACGCCTCCTAGAGAACAAGCTGTACGTGAAGGCTGAGAAATGCTCCTTTCACCAGCACTCGGTCCCGTTCTTGGGGTTCGTGATCGAGAGTGGACAGGTTTCGGCTGACCCAGAGAAGACCAAAGCTGTCGCCGACTGGCCCACGCCTACGACACGTAAGCAACTTCAGCGCTTTCTGGGTTTTGCTAATTTCTACCGCAGGTTCATACGTGACTTCAGCCGGGTGGCGGTCCCTCTGACTAAGCTCACGTCCCCCAAGATCCCTTTCCACTGGTCTCCTGCTGCTGAGCATGCTATGTCAACGTTGAAACGGCTGTTTACTTCGCCTCCTGTACTCAAACACCCCGACTGCTCACTCCAGTTTGTGGTGGAGGTTGACGCTTCTGCGTCTGGAGTGGGGGCTATACTGTCTCAACGCTCCACTTCAGACCAGAAGCTCCACCCTTGTGCCTTCATGTCGAAGAAACTGTCCGTTGCCGAGCAGAATTACGACGTGGGGAACCGGGAGCTCCTGGCGGTTAAGCTGGCACTGGAGGAGTGGCGTCACTGGCTCGAGGGTGCGGAGCTGCCGTTCGTAGTGTGGACGGACCACAAAAACCTTGCCTACATCCAATCCACTAAGAGACTGAACTCACGTCAAGCCAGGTGGGCCTTGTTTTTTGGTCGTTTCAATTTTACCCTTACCTACCGGCCAGGTACTCGCAATGTTAAACCCGACGCTCTGTCACGTCTGTTTGACCGCACCGAGGACTCTTCCGAGCCAGAATCGGTGCTGTCACCCTCTCGGGTTGTTGCCGCCGTACGCTGGGAGATCGAATCTCTGGTGAAAGCCGCTCAAGCTACGGATCCTGGTCCCGGAGACGGCCCCCCCGATCGACTCTTCGTTCCGCAGCCCGTACGGTCTCAGGTATTGCATTGGACACACACTGCACGTTTTGCCTGCCACCCTGGCGTACATAAAACTCTGACTCTGCTGAGGCGACACTTCTGGTGGCCGTCGGCTGAAGCCGATGTCCGGGCTTACGTGGCGGCCTGCACTGTCTGCGCTCGGGGAAAGGCCTCCCACCAACAGCCTGCTGGTCTGCTGCAGCCACTCCCGGTCCCCAGCCGTCCCTAGTCGCATGTGGCCCTGGATTTTGTCACGGGCTTGCCCGTTTCTGGAGGTAATGACACTATTCTCACTGTTGTGGACAGGTTCTCTAAATCTGTCCATTATATTGCATTACCTACAGCCAGTGAAACGGCTGACCTCGTTGTCCAACATGTTTTCCGTCTCCATGGAATTCCTGTGGACATTGTGTCTGATCGAGGCCCACAATTCATTTCCAGAGTGTAAAAGGAGTTTTGTTCTGCCCTAGGTGCGACCGTCAGCCTCTCTTCTGGATTCCATCCTCAATCAAACGGTCAAACCCAAAGGGCCAACCAAGACCTGGAAACCGCTCTCCGCTGCGTAGCCGCCCAGAGCCCACCGCCTGGGCGTCTCTCCTGCCGTGGGTGGAGTACGCGCATAATTCACTGACCTCCTCGGCCACCGGTCTCTCCCCCTTTGAGGTGGCTTTGGGGTACCAACCTCCGTTATTTCCTGCCCAGGAGAGGGAACTGGCTGTGCCGTCAGTGCAGGACCACCTGCGTCGCTGTCGTCAGGTTTGGGTCACGGCTCGAGAGGCCTTGCTCCAGACCACGGAGCGGTCCAAGGCGGTGGCGGACAGACACAGGATCCCGGCACCCCAGTTCCAGCCAGGCCAGGAGGTGTGGCTGTCATCCCGGAACGTGCCGCTGCGCACAGAGTCGCGGAAACTCTCCCCGCGGTACTTGGGCCCGTTCGTGGTCGAGGCCATCATCAACCCCTCGGCCGTCCGGCTGAAGCTGCCCGCTGCCATGAGGATCCACCCTACCTTCCACGTGTCCCAGTTGAAGCCGGTGTCTTCCAGTCCGCTTTGTCCTCCTGCTGACCCGCCTCCGCCTGTCAGGCTTATAGACGACCATCCGGCTTACAAAGTCCGTCAGCTCCTGGACGTTCGGCGGCGTGGCAGAGGGTTCCAGTACCTGGTCGACTGGGAGGGCTACGGGCCTGAGGAACGGTCTTGGATCCCTCGGCGGTTCATCCTGGACCCTCAGTTGGTGACCGATTTCCATCGGTCCCATCCGGATAGGCCTGGGCCGCCGGGAGGCGTCCCTTGAGGGGGGGGCTCTGTTGTGGGTCTGCTGCCTTTTCTGTCCCATTCCCCCTCCTTTCCCCTGTGTGTCTGTGTTTTCTGTCCACCACTTGAGGGCGTCCTAGAGGTACAAGGTCTACCAGCTCAGCTGCACCACATCACCATCATCTGTCTACCAGCACAGCCGCGTCTCATCACCATCACCACCACTGCAGTATTTATACCCGGGCTGACCACCTCTTCAGCGCCAGTTCGTTACATACTCCCAAGTGGTAACTAGGCCAGTCACTTAGTATCGTTGCTCTACTAAACTTTGCTACTGACTAACTTTTTTTCTTGTTCCGTCACAGATATTGTGTTCCGTCACCACTCTGTGCAGCTTCCCCGGACTGGATTACCACTTACACCTTCACCATCTCCTGTTCTTTGGTTTTTGTGTTTTTTAGTGGATTAAACCTTTTTGTTACCTTTTCCTGTCTACCTGTGTTGTTCTGTGTTCGGGTCCGACTGAACCCTCAACAGTTTTATATTTTTGAATTCGGCTTCAACATTGGCTGAGCTTGCTGTGAGACTGGTGCTTTTGAAGAGGGGAACCATTATTCCTGTCCACAGTGGTAAGTAACTTGCAAGTCTTATAATGTGTGGCACAATCTCAGGGAGGAAATGAATGTTATCCCTATCCCCATTGGCTGCAGCATGTGTCCTGCTCTCTTCACAAATGTTTGACACCCAGTCTCGTAGGTCAGTCTGGATGTCATTACATGGATCCACTTGATGAACTTCCTTTGTGTCTTCATCTGGAATGATGATGGAGTCTTCTGCAATCTGGGTTTTCAAGTATTTTTTGCACCTCTCTGATTCAAGAGGGGTTCCAGAACTGTCATCACCTTCTGCCTCACTGAGAGCCACGACAGTGATGGCATGTATTAGCTGCTTTGCATGGTCCAAGCTTTGTGCCTGAAGAAGCTTTGCTATTCCCCTGACAAAGAAGTCTTTGACACGGTGTGACTTGTTTTTCAGGCAGTCCCACTGGCAGACCATCTTTATGCAGTGGGCAACATCAACCCTGATATAACAGGGAGGAAGTTTTGCAGACTGGTTCCCAAGTAGCACATGGAAGCATTCATCAATGTATGATTTCAGGTTAGGACAAGGAGTGAAGGCCTTCACCAGAGCACCAAGAATAGCCAGGGAAAAGTCACTCAAAGCTTCTTTTGGTACAGCTGCGCCTGCACGAAGCCATTCTGTCAGCCATGTTGCAATAGCGTTGATGTCATGCCTTTCTGATAGCATTTGTACAACTGGGACTGAACAGTTGTCTCCCTTCAGAACACCTTGGTATAAGAAGATGTGGCCAGATGTACCATTTGGTCTTGCCAGTTTTCTGACAACTGAACCAGTTGCATCAAAGCAAACTACTGAGGGACATTTTTTGGTCAGTGCCTTATAAACATGTATCTGAGTTTGACTCCAATAGTGACAAAAGAATTTATCCAGACCAATATCTCTTATACTGCCACTGTTGGGTGTGCTATACTTTAATAACTGCAAAGATAGAACAGGGTCTTTGTCGCCTAACTCCAAATCTTTTCTCTCCTGCTGGGCTTTTCGTAAGGTTGCCAGGTTTGGAAGGTGACTTGGCTCGGGATCTCCAATATCCATCAACTCTGATGCCTTTGCTGACCTCCATAGAGATGGTTCCATCCTGCCCTCACACAACTCTTCTGAAATCTGTGCACGAAGGGTTCCTGACATGAATCTTTTGGACTGGCCAGTGTGCAGGGAGATGTCGGCGCCTTCAATGGAACACTGGAGCACCATTGGGCTGTTGACCGTTGGCTCTCTGTCACATGTCATTTTAACACGACTTTGACACTCTTTACAGAAACCTGTGATGTCAATGTACTTACTAGTGACAGTTGGATAAACTTTTGCTCTTTGGAATACAAATGTACAAGTGCTTTTCAACTTTTTCCAAACCAGATCATTAATTATATGACTCCATGTGCCATGTTTTAAAATTGTGTAATTCCTTTTACAAGATGATAACTTGTCATTATATTCAACTTTTTGTGGTATAAATTTAATCCATTCTTCAAATGGAACGTCGAGCTGAAAATCTGAACATTGACCAGGAGAAGTGGTGTCTGAGTCAAACTCTGTGTCCACAGGGCTTTCAGGATCACTTCCTTGATTAACTTCCAAGCATGACCAGATGTTGTGTCTGTTCAGCTTTACAAATGTGTACAGACTTTTTGCAGACATTTTATTTCCCAACTGCTGACTTATCTCTGTCCAGACAGCGGCAGCTGGAGTGGCTATATGGCCGTTTTCTAGAATGGCCTCTTTTGAGTTGCAGAGAACTGCGAAAAGAGACTCTCTGTCTACCGCTGGCTGTCGAGGCATCTAGTAAAAAAAATAAAAAGGCTTTGATTAGCATTGCTTAAAATAATCAGTGCCTACATGATTTCAAAAAAGCCACAAATTGTATTCTAGCAGTGTCTGCACACTTAAAATAGTCTTGACTTTAAAAAAATCAATTTGGTTTTCCCAGTTTAATTTCTAACATTTAAGCTAATTAAAAAATATAAAATTCAATAATGCATTGTTACTTGAAAATGTAAGTACCTGTTAAATTTTAATTTTCCTTTGGAATAAATTTTTTAATTGAATTCAGAAGATGTGCCCTTTGTGCATATGCTTAAGTGTTAATGATTCAATATAAATGTAAAGGCTGCAAGATGATGCCTCACTATGTTTCAAAAGGTTTGAAATATCGACTTATTACAAGTTGTGAATTTAAATAAATGCATATATAAGTTAGCCCTGCATACATCCTCTCTGCTTTTATGGGGATAGATTGCATTGAGTCAATATTTTATGTGAAACCTGAGCATTAATTTACTTACCTTGTTCAAAAATCAAAATCGGGGTTGAAAAAATTCCAAAAATGACTTATTCAAAACGATTTGAGACCGCTAGATATTAACGAGAGGTTGAAATTACACTTGCTCTGTCGCCAAAACAAGATCGGGGGGGGGACGGGGGACGGGGCTCACTACAGTGTGGATGGAGCCAATCCCAGTTGCGTGAGAACTATGTCAAAGTTCGCAAAACGTGGAGCTTTTCAAAATCCTTGAAGCCCATACACATTTAATGTAAGAAATTGGATGAAATGAAAGTCGTTGCATTGAAAATATATTTACTAAATATTAAGTACATTACTTGGATGAACTTTGAACCAATGACACATTTCCATTTTACTCTGCAAAAACTTTGCTCAAGCAACTAGCAAATTGGCTGTGGATTTTTTTTTTTCTATTTTTTGAACCGTTATAGGCTAATGTATATTTTTTATACGTTTGTTGCATAATCAGCAGACAGTACGTCAACAATGTAAATATAATTGTTCAGACCACCTCCGAAATCAAAGCACAGTTGAACAGGTTATACACATTACGTTAGGGTCAGGGCTGCATGTCCTTTATTAGCAGGATTCAATTATTGTGGAGAGAACGCTACGTTCGTGAGAAAACATTGCTATCTTGAAACATTACTTGAAATGAGACACATTTTTTCTTGTTCTAAGTCTTTATTGAAGTTCAAAACAAAAGATACACATTGTACAACAGCTGAAAATCTAAAGAATTAAAAGAACTAGCCCACTTTGGTTTGTTTTGGAACATGATAGGGTGATGGTGACGTCATCGGCCAAAATTATAACTTTTAATATCTCGAAAACAAAAGCTGCACAAACGACAGGTTTAACTGCACAAACCTGCACAAACGGAGCACTAACAAACTAGCCCACTTTGGTTTGTTTTGGAGCGATATGGGGGGATGGTGACGTCATCGGCCAAAATTATAATTTTTAATATCTCGAAAACAAAAGCTGCACAAACGACAGGTTTAACTGCACAAACCTGCACAAACGGAGCACTAACGAACTAGCCCACTTTGGTTTGTTTTGGAGCAATATGGGGGGATGGTGACGTCATCGGCCAAAATTATAACTTTTAATATCTCAAAGACGAAAGCTGCACAAACGAAAATTTCAACGGCACAAACCTGCACAAACGGAGCACTAACGAACTAGCCCACTTTGGTTTGTTTTGGAGCGATATGGGGGGATGGTGACGTCATCGGCCAAAATTATAACTTTTAATATCTCAAAGACGAAAGCTGCACAAACGAACATTTCAACGGCACAAACCTGCACAAACGGAGCACTAACGAACTAGCCCACTTTGGTTTGTTTTGGAGCGATATGGGGGGATGGTGACGTCATCGGCCAAAATTATAACTTTTAATATCTCAAAGACGAAAGCTGCACAAACGAAAATTTCAACGGCACAAACCTGCACAAACGGAGCACTAACGAACTAGCCCACTTTGGTTTGTTTTGGAGCAATATGGGGGGATGGTGAACTCTAGATGGAGCTAAAAAATAATTTTTAATATCTCAGAAACCAAAACTGCACAAACGAAAATTTTAACGGCACAAACCTGCACAAACGGAGCACTAACCATTCAGACTATTTGCTGAATTTTTTGACGTGGGTGGGGTGTCAGCTTCACGCAGCTCACTCAGCTACCAAAACAAAAGTTTTATTACCGATGCTGTTCACTATATGTATAACAGTAATTCAATCTTCCATATAGTTGCTCACGGGTTCAAACTTATTAGTATGCACACTAACCGGTATATGCGTACTTCCTCATGTCATACCTAAGCAGAAATAAATGTATTCGTAACAGATCCGTTATACCCCCTCCAATATAATTCACCATTAAAGGCAACAACTAAACTAGAACTGCACGCAGTTTCAACGGGGTCCAAGCCTCCCCGCGCCAGTCGTCCCCAGCGACCCGGGGAAATGTTCTATGTTGATCAGAGCGCCCCCTAAGGGCCTGTCTACCAAATATGGCAGAGAGCCTCCGGGCGGTGGGCGAAACAATCATTACTGGTGTGGTTTTTATAGCATTTACTGTGGCAGAGATATTGCAATTGCAAATTCCCCATTTAAATGCATTGACTTTGTCCACAAAACCAACAAACGTCGATTATAGCGCCCCCTAATGGCCCATCGTTACCAAAATTGGTATGAAGCTTCCGTGCGGCATGCCAAACAATCACCACAAGTTTGGTGTTGATACCATGTATTTTGGCCGAGATATGGCAAAGTACGTTCGTGAAAAACACACTTTTTTTTATTTGTAGCGCCCCCTAGGGGCCAATGTTCATGAAATTTGGTACAGAGCCTCAGGGGGTCATAGCAAGTAATACCGTAAAGTTTTGATTTTATAGCATTTATTTTGGCCGAGATATGGCAACGGCAATGTTTTCATAGCTACCAACTAAACTTTGTTTGCGCGTAACACGCGCAATTTTTATCCTATAAAAAATCTTTATGCAAACTTTTGTCAGGTGGGTCTGGAGATGCTATGTGCCAAGTTTCGTGCAGATCCATTGCACGGTCTAGGAGGAGATAGAAAAAGTAGGTTTTTGATAAATCGCCATTTTTCACGCATAAAAGTCTAGGCGGAAATGGGCGTGGCCTATATCACGAGATTCATTAGGATCCAGGGAACGCGTGGATGTAAGGTGTTTTAATATCCGATGTACGGTTTTGGAGTTATAGGGCCAAACGCGTTTTGTCCTGGTATAGCGCCACCTAGTGGTAGAAGTGTATGAATTTTTTTGGCTGAGGTCTTTGCGGACTTTCGGACCATTCCCGAAAGTGGCGCGTGGCCACCATGTACGGTTTAGGCTGCAGCACCACTTTTATGCGGAGAAGAAAAACTAAAATGAAAATGAAAATGAAAAACAATGAAAAATCCTTACGAAAACAATAGGGTTCCACAGCCCTGCTGTGTGAACCGCGTATCGCCTTGCGATTACTGCGGTGCACGCATCCTCGGGCTTGGACCCCTAATTATAGAAAGCCACAACCTTTAGGAACCGTATGGGCGTTTAACCCATTGCTACCTCCCCGTTAGTATTCTTCTGGATTCTCTGTAAGAACTCACGTGCAGCCGCCGCTGTTTTGAAAGCATGAGTTCGGTCCTGATAAGTCACCAGTAGCTTGGCTGGATGAGCCACCCCGTGCCGCAAACCCAGTTTGCGTAGTTCCGTGTGTATCGGGTCAAACTGCTTCCGAAGCTGGAAAAGATCCGCCGCAGTATCTGGGTAGAACTGGATTTGATGGTTCTGGTATCGAATTTCAGTCTTAGCTCTTGATGCTAAAACAATAAGCTGCTTATCCTTGTAGCTGAGAAATCTCATTATTAAAGTGAGGGGCGCTGTGGTGCTGTCTCTCCGGGGTCCAATTCGGTGCGCTCTCTCCACGGCCACCACTCCAACACCGAGGGTTTCCGGCAACCATTTCTCTAGGAATTCACAAGGATTCTGCCCTTCAGCTCCCTCCGGCAATCCAACAAGCCTTAGGTTATTTTGCTAGCTTCCAGATCCGTAACTTTATCTTCCAAGTCTTTCTTCTTGGACTCCAGCGTATCCACCTTGGTTCGTAGCAGTTCTATCTCACTCTCCGCATCAGAAATACGTGTTTCGGTTTCAGTGATACGTTGGTTACAGTCATTTATCTCTTTTCTTACATTGTCGATGGAGCCTAGAACTTCGTCAAATCTTTGGGGTTTCTTCTCCGTCTCCGGCCGCCATCGGACCGAGTCTGAGCTAGTGTTAGCTTTCTGTATTTCACCTCGAAGATGGTAGTCCGTTAATTTATGCTGTTTCGCCTTTTCACTTACTGCTTGGGGCTCTTTCGTTTTTGCTGCCTAAAGCAGCAAAAACGAAAGAGTTTTTTAAGTAAATTCTTAGACTAGAACAGCAGAGCGGTGAAGACACGTCCTCTCACATGGCCGCCATAACCGGAAGTCCCAAAGTATTTTATTTTTATTCTTTTTACAAAAATGTAAGGTTGTTACATTATTTTGAAGCTTCAGTAACGTGAGAGCTCGTGCCTGAGAAGGACCAAACCATACCAGCAAGGTAACTACCATTTTGTTAATTTCAGAGCAAGGGGTACTTCTTTTATAAACAACTTTTTCCACCTTTTTGTTTGTTTATACAGAACATCAATATGTGCTTTTGCATCTGATCAACAAATCCACCATTTTCTTGTCTTTGCACTAGTACATAGCTCTTATTAGCAATGTATGCATTAAATCAAATGGACATTTTTGCATTGGTCGCATCCAATAAACATTTAAGACAGTCCTAGTTAATAAAAATCAAGTTAGGATACCTATTTTGAAGTAATTTTTGTATAGAAACCCACCTTAGTATGACCTAGCATTTCTTTATATCTGGTCCCAACATCTGGTGGAAATGTACATTTTAGCATAATACTTTGTAGGACATAAACGTTTGTTTTTCTGCTATTATGGTTCTTTAGCTTTCTGTAGGCTACATACTCAAGTATATCTTTATTTCAGACTGTTCCTATTGCCACCAGGAAAGTTTTGATGGCAATGTCCTTCTCAAAAGACATAAAAAGGTTTATCTGAGGGAAAACAGAGTGCATTAATAGTAGATAGGCTGTTATCTCAGTTAAAGTGGGGTAGCATAGTGGCTAAGGAACTGTGCTAGCATTAATTTACCAGAAAAGTTGTGGTTGCCACTGTTGTGCCTTTGAAAAGGATACTCAACTTCTACAGTAGTTGATCTTGGGGAAGCAGGCCCTTGTAGTAATTAACGTATGGAAGTTGCTTTGGATAAAAGCGATACATATAACTACTAATTAAATTCCAAGAAATTACCAGTGCATGAAAATGCAAAAACATATATGTAAAACACCATATGGTTCATTCCGTGTCAAATCAGTCAAAATCAAGAAAAATGGTTGGTGGACCATCTCAGGTTTTGCTCAAAGTTTGTTTACCTAATATTTAGGTCTCAAAACTAAGACCTGTTAAATAGTGCCACCCACATTGGTGGTGGAGAGTGTGTGATGGCCTGGATTCCTTGCCACATGCATTGGGGGTCCAATTATTCTCTTGATGTGTTCCTCAATCCTTAGCTTTTGGTTGTGTTTGTCATTATTATGCCCCTTTTCAGGTTAGCCCTGGTTAAGCTATTGAGATTGAGGGTGGTGACACTGTTGATGTTTGAGTTGATACAGTCAAGAGTGAAGGAGGCATATGAATCAATGATGTCTCTGCAAAAAATACATATGAAGATATTAAGGAGTAAACAAGATGTGATTGCCTTTTTAGTATGGTCATAGGACTAAAATGGTATGAGGGATAACTAGTGTGAACACAAAACTCAATGTGGGAAGTGTAACGAGTATCCGGTACGGATAAAGCACTTTTGCCGAGTACAAGTATGATACGAGTAATACGAGTCAATATCCGTGCTCGGATTGAATACAACTCCTCAACTGGCCGCGCAGCGTTCTGTGATAATCACAACGCCCCCCCACCTACAAACACGCTCGGCTCAATCACACACACGCGCTCTCTCTCTCTCTCTCTCTCTCTCTTTCTCTCTCTCCCGTCAGTCAATCAGGTCTGCGGCTCTGTTCCATTAACGTTTAGGGTTTCTTCAGCTTCAGGTTTGTTTTTAACTTCGGTTTGTAGTCCTTACATAGTAACCAGTAGGTTTCTGGTGAACGTGAGTTTCAGACATGCTGCTTGGTTTAAATGCAACTCCCGTTGCGTCTCTGTCATCTGAGATTTTTTTTACTGTCAGCTGCCCCCCCCCCCTCTCTCTTTCTCTCTCTCTCTCTCTCTGTGTCTCTCTCTTACTCACACACACACACACACACACACACAAACCTGGTGTGGAAATAAAAAAAGAAAAAAAAGAACCAAAAACAAAAAAAATTTCACTGATCATAAAAAAATTAAAAGTTAAAAAAAAGTTATACTGAGTATCACAACTCTTGTTCATTACATTTTACTTCATAATTGCAACCGCATGTGTTGTATTCATTGTTGCAAAACGTTCTGTATATAGTTTGTTTGTTACCATGACAACACCATTGATCTGAAGCATGATGCTGTCATGTAAATAGTTTTCTAATCAGCAATAAATGTAACAATTTCTGATCAACCCATATCAATTGCATGCTTGAACATACCGGTTAAAGCCGCGCCCATTTCAAGACAACCCGACCCACTCCCGGGTTAAATAGGACCACTTCCGGTTAGGCCCCGCTCAGTCCGAGTACGGATACAGATAATTCATGTGGTAAACAGATACAGATAATGCTGTACTCGCTCATCCCTAGTGAGAATCACCATGTTGTATAACCATTTTGTGTTTCATTCATGACTGGGGTAGATATGGTGGTTGCAATGCTAAATAAAGCGGTTGTTGCTTGGTGATTGAGATGGTTGCTAGGGTAGATGTGGTGGCTGCTGTGCTAAATAATGCGTGATGACCCATGACGCAAGTCTTAACAAAACGGTTGGCCAATATGTAGTTATTGTGACAGGCCTACAAGGTTATGTCTCTACAGAATAGATTTTCATTTGGTTTATTCTTTTTAAGGGGCAGAAACAGCTGTTTATGCAGTGGCAACCTTGTCCTTTATAGTAAATATTTCAGCACATTACAACAACATCTTGACATGAACATCATATTTGTAATGAATCGTATCAGTTATCTAGGACAAGTGTTTTCAGTGTGAAGAAGAGCATCTAGTATTGTTGTCCAAGTCCTATTTTTAATCAATGTTTGTAATCAGTAAAACCATTACATCCAACAATGCATACATTCACAGGCTACTTTTAAAACGTCATTTCAAAATACTTGACAATGTTTTTATTCAGTCATTTTTGTCTGGATGATCAGTAATAGATTTGGCTGTTCTGTGACCCTCAGGACACTCTGAATATATCTTTAGTCTTGCTTTTCAACATCTTCAAAGCTACAGCATGTTATACTACATATTACATATTTTATAGGCATGTTATAGTCAATTCTTTGGTCAGGAGAAATAAAAGAGAAGAATGGAAAAAAGACCCTTATAATTCCCATGTATACTTTTATTTCTTTTTTCAGTGGCAAAAAGTGAAGGTCATCGTGGATTAATGTGGAGAATATAGTGTAAAAAAGAAAGAAGAAGAAAATAAATTATGATAATCATCTTTATCTTATCTGGTCTTTGTGTCTTGTCTCTTTTTTGCTCAGCCAATGACACAAACATTCAGGCGAGGGAGTCTTTGTTAGTAAAGAGAACATTTTTAAATATATTCTGATGAACTCACACTAAGGTGGAGAAAGAGTGCTCCATTAGTGTATCTACAATAAATCATGTATTTTGTAGGATTGTTGCTTGATAAAATGAAATGCCTCACACACAGCTGGTCTGCTGTTGCAGATCTTTTAGCTCTCTGTTCTTCGGTCTTCTTTGTTGTGAAGGCATACTTAAGCAAACAAACCTCACATTAGGCTATACTTATTTTTCAAATGCAAAGTTAATCACATTAAACAATTGGAACATTAACTTGTCATCTCTTAACAAAATAAGGCCTCTTTCACTTTCACTAACGTTACGTAACATTTTGACTGTAAACAACATACAGTGGGGTTCGAAAGTTTGGTCACCCCAGGTAAAAAACTGTATTAATGTGCATAAAGAAGCCAAGAAAAGACAGTTTAGGTATTCATATTCACTATGTCACTATGTCCTACGTTACAAGGACTCTATTGCCAGCACCAAATCCCACTACTACTCCACAATAATCACGGCCAACAAAGGAAACTCCAAGTCACTGTTCTCCTTACTTAACAATGTCACCCAACCCCTGGACTCTCTCCCTCCCCATTTGTACACTACCTCCTTCTGCAACTCGGTAATGTCCTTTTTCACAGAAAAAATCAAGAACATCCACCAGCATCTTGGATCAATCCCTCACCTCAGCATCTCAGATAACCTTCATTCATCCACACACTCATTCTCCTCCTTCCGTCTCCCCACTATTTCAGAAATCACAGAACTCACCCGGAATTCCAAGCCATCTACTTGTAAACTTGATCCCCTCCCCACCCAACTTGTTAAAGCCTGTCTTCCCTCCCTTGTCCCCCTCCTACATCCTTCAAAACTGCTGCCATCACCCCTATTTTGAAAAAACCTGGTGCCGACCCATCCAACTTCAACACTTCCGTCCTATTTCCAATCTTCCTTCCTCTCCAAAATTCTTGAAAAAACAGTTGCCTCTCAACTCCATTCTCACCTATCCCACAATACCTGTATGAACAGTTCCAGTCCGGTTTCCGCCCCCTCCATAGCACTGAAACAGCACTCATCAAAATCACCAACGACCTCCTCATGGCAGCTGATTCTGGACTCCTCACCATCCTCATCCTCCTCGACCTGAGTGCAGCATTTGACACCATCTGTCACACCACCCTCCTCAATAGGCTATCTTCCATTGGCATCACCCACACTCCGTTAGACTGGTTCACATCTTACCTCTCTGGTCGCACACAGTTCATTCAACTCAAGTCCTGTGAATCCATTCCCTCCTCCGTCACTTCAGGTGTGCCCCAGGGCTCTGTTTTGGGGCCCCTACTCTTCATCATTTACCTGCTTCCCCTCGGCAATATCTTCCGCAAATTTAACATTCACTTCCACTGTTACGCCGATGACACCCAGCTCTACCTCTCCACCAAACCCTCGTCCACTCTCCCGCCCACCTCCCTTACGGATTGCATCTCTGAAATAAAATCTGGCTCACCCAAAACTTCCTCAAATTAAACAGTAATAAAACCGAGGTTCTCCTCATTGGCACCAAAGCCACTCTTTCAAAACAGACGGTTTTTCTCTCACAATTGACAACTGCTCCGTCTCACCCTCCCCCAAGGTTAAGAGTCTGGGTGTCATCCTTGACAGCACATTATCCTTTCAACCCCATGTCAATAACATTACCCGGTCTGCCTACTTCCACCTACGTAACATCCATCGCCTCCGCCCCTCCCTTACCCCCCACACTGCTGCAATTCTTGTCCACAGTCTCGTCACTTCCCGTCTCGATTTTTGCAACTCTCTCCTCTTCGGTCTCGCTCACAAATCCCTCCACAAACTTCAATTGTCCAGAATTCAGCTGCCCGCATCATAACTCGAACCCCCTCCATCCACCACATCACTCCTGTCCTCCAACAGCTCCACTGGCTCCCGGTCCAGTTCCGTATCAAATTCAAATCCTTCTATTAGCATTCAAGGCCATCCACAACCTCGCCCCCCCATATTTATCTGATCTCCTCCAGCGTCCCACTCCCTTCCGCTCCCTCAGATCCTCTTCCTCCATAAACCTGTCTGTCCCCCCGCCCGTCTCACCACCATGGGGGCAGAGCATTTAGCCGCTCTGCTCCCCGTCTCTGGAACTCACTACCCCCCCAAATCAGAAACATTGATTCATTCCCCCATTTCAAATCACAACTAAAAACACATCTGTTTATAACTGCCTATTCCACCTAAATGTCTGTTGCTCCGCCTTTGCTGTTGTATAGTATTTGTTTTGCTGTTGTATAGTATTTGTTTTGCTGTTGTATAGTATTTGTTTTGCTGTTGTATAGTATTTGTTTTGCTGTTCTTAATTTATGAATTCCCTGTGCGGCGTCCTTGAGTGCCATGAAAGGTGTCTTTAAATAAAATGTATTATTATTATTATGTCACAAAAAGTTTGATTTTGTTTTTCCATCATTTACACTTTTAAAATAACAGAAAACAAAAAAATGGCGTCTGCAAAAATTTGGGCACCCTCAGAGTTAATACCTTGTACCCCCCCCCCCCCCCCCCCCCCCCTTTGGCAAGTATCACAGCTTGGAAACGCTTTTTGTAGCCAGCCAAGAGTCTTTTGATTCTTGTTTGAATTATCTTTGCCTTTTCTTCCTTCCAAAAGTCTTCCAGTTCTTTGAGATTTCTGGGCTGTCTGTCACGCACTGCTCTTTTAAGGTCTATCCATAGATTTTCAATTCTGTTGTCAGGAGATTGTGAAGGCCATGGAAAAACCTTCAGTTTGTGCCTCTTGATGTAATTCACCATTTTTAGGTGTGTTTAGGATCATTATCCATTTGTAGTAGCCATCCTCTCTTTAACATAAGCTTTTTCAAAGATGGCATCAAGTTAGCGTTCAAAATTTGCTGAAATTTTATTGAATCCATTTTACCTTCTTCTTGTGAAGTGCTCCCTGTGCCACTGGCTGCAATACAACCCCAAATCATGATTGATTCATCCCCATGCTTAACAGTTGGACATTAAATAATTATTAAATTCTGTGCCCTTTCTTCTCCAAACGTACCTTTGCTCATTATGGCCAAAAAGTTCTATTGTAACCTCATCGGTCCACAGAACTTGTTTCCACAATGCATCAGGCTTGTCTATATGTTGAAATGCTGATTTTTGTGGTGTGGAGTCAAAGTTTTCTTCTGATGACTCTTCCATGAAGAACGTATCTGTACAGTATCTCTTTATAGTGGAATGGTGTACCACAACTCCAGTGTCTGCCAGGTCTTTCTGGAAGGATTGTGAATTCAAACGTGGGTTTTGACTTGCTTTTCTCACAATCCTGCGAGCTGTTCTGTCTGACATTTTTCTTGGTTGTCCTGATATTGCTTTAACTTCCACTGTTCCTGATGACGTCCATTTCCTAATTACATTCCAATCAGAGGATATTGGCATCTGAAACACTTTGCTATCTTCTTATAGCTATGTCCTGCTTTGTGAGCGTCAACTATTTTCAGTTTCAGTTCAAACTGCTTAGAAGAACCCATGGTGCTGATTGTTGGGGCAAGGTCAGATGAGTCTGGGCATTTAAACCCTTAAGATGACATCACCTTGTCTTTCCAGACAATGATTAATCAATGATGCTGTCAGGTCTCTGCTTTCCAAATGGGGCGGTGCATGCTATAAATTCTGCAGGGTCCCAAAACTTTTCCAGACGCCATGTTTTTGTTTTCTGTTATTTTGAAAGTGTAAATGATGGAAATAAAATCAAACTTTTTGTGACATATAATAGGAATGTCTAATCTGTCATTTGATGCTTTATGGAGATTTTTCCATCTTTTCTTGATTCTTTATGCACATTAATACAAATTTTTACCTGGGGTGCCCAAACTTTTGAACCCCACTGCATAACCTAGCATGAGTAGAGAGCTCGAACCATCACATCCCAGAGTCTCTCTCTTCTCTACATCAGGGGTCTTCAACGTCTTTTAAGCCAAGGACCCCTTACCTGAAAGAGAGATAGAGCAGGTACCCCCTACTACGTATATATTATAAAATGACGTTTTTTTATTAAACCATGCCTACAATAACCTGTAGGCAACATAAAACCTTTTTTTCGAATACTAAACTATTCAAATAGCCTAATAATTGTTGGTATCATTTCAATAAATCATGTTCTATAGTTAATAATTAACATATGTGGCACAGTGAATTGTTAGGATTAACTAATTGTGATGGCCTTAGTGACTACATTGCCTATAGGCCAGTAAGCAATGGGGATTTATATTTGCTAATAATATGTTCATGTTATTTTTTGAAAAAACTTTAAAAATTAACAAGAAGTAAGATGCATAGACTCTGAAGACCCCCTAGGGGTCCCGGACCCCCTGTTGAAGATCACTGCTCTACAGAACCAGAACGCACACATGTAACCTACGTAACGTAATAACATAGACTGTCATTAGCTTCGGTTTATAATGTAGCATTTTACGTTAATATAAGGCAATGTTCAGAGACATGATGCAGAAGTTATAAGTTCAAACTGCACATTATTCAAAGTCCAAATGTATATTTTTGGTTACTATTTACAAGGCATTTGTAGGGCTGGGCGATATGGACCAAAAGTCATATCCCGATATATTTAGGCTGAATATCGATATACGATATATATCCCGATATTTTTTTCCGCAAATGTTTAGTCACAAGTCAAAGCCAAATATGACATGTCAAAAGTAGTTTTATTGAAACCAGCAATTTCAGTGAACAGTTGCAAAATCAAATGAATAAATAATTAACAGGTTTCTTCACCTGCTTCATAAATAAAAGCTCAGCTGTTTAAATAAAAATAAAATGTAAAACATAATACTGTATACAACAGGAGTACCTTTTTTGATATGCTCACCGGTGTGATCCTGGGGGAAATAACTTGTTTGAAGACACGCTGTTTTCATCTCCCATTTCATCTCCCCTCTTGAATGAAGTGAACTGTCACGCTCATGTAAGACTCACATGTCCTGCTCGACCACATATCGCTGGTCAACGCAAAATGAGTGACGTTAGCGAGCCGGTCAGCAAGGCTCTGCCTGACTTCAGTGTACGTTAGTGGCAGTGCTTCTCGTGCAAAGTAGTTGCGACTGGGAGCTCATATCTCGGGTCCATCGTTTTCAGTAGCTTCTTTAATCCGACTTGTTCCACAATTGCAATAGGGGCCATATCTTTAGCGATGTGATAGGACACGGCTTTAGTTATAGTACACAGCTTGTCACTTTTCTTTTCATAAGGCACACGGCGGGTAAATGAAGTTTGCAGTGAACTTTGTTTCGGGGCTGGAGCTTTTTGGGGTGTGTCGATGGCTTGCGGCTGGGGCTTCTGCAGCGCGCAGTTTCACACACACTTCGTATTGCATTTTGTGTCACTGTTTTAGGTGGTGAAAAAGATTTGTAGTGCTTCGACCCCTGGCTGTAATTTGTTTATGGCACTCCTTACATATAACGTGCATTGTTGCTCATCTGATTCTTTGAATCCAAACCATCTCTAATTTTCTGAGCCACTGCTTATTCTTTTACTAACCGATTCATCCTCCGTACGCTCCGCAGACGTTGTTGCTTCCTCCATGTTTGTTAAAGAGTGTCTGTTCCTGCCCCTCCCCCCTCTGTGTATGAAAGAGGAGGGCGGGGGCGTGGGGAGCAGTGCAGAGAGCGCCAGGGCAGTAGCTTGCTTGGAGGATCACAGCGTAAATTTAAACTATATCGATATATGCGATATGGTCTAATTCCATATCTCATTAAAAAATATATCGATATATTTTTTATATCGATATATCGCCCAGCCCTAGGCATTTGTTATAATGTCCCTAACTTTAAAAACTCGTACCTGTGCATGTCCCCGTCTCAGTGCCAACTTTCATGCTGAAGAATCTTTGATGCAAACTCTTGCGGCAGACTTTACTCACGTCCGTCTTCCGCTCTATGCTTCCGCCCAGCTGGTAAATGGCGTTGCCTAGCAACAGGGGACCAAGCACATAGTTTTTAGATATTTTGTCGAATTATGCTCCTTTTTGTTGTGTGTCATTGTTGTGACACGTGTAACTACTTGCTTTAACTATTTCTGTGCACATTTTCCATTTGTGGCATGGTTTTCAATCCTAAACCTAATTTGTTTGTAAGATAAATGAATGAAATACAAATTTAAAAATGCAAAAAAATGCAAAAAAACTACAATTTCAGCGGCATTAAGGTGACACGTCATGGGAAATGTAGTCCAAATACAAAACAGATAAAGTATATTTTTAAAATTACAATATAGTTTATGTTATGGTTTGGGTTTTTTATTGGGTTATTTTCCCTTCTGGCCTCCTTGTGTGTGTGTGTTCTTGGTTTCCTCCCTGGTGAGTGTCTACTTCCTGTGTTATGTTGATGGTTCAGTTTCCTGTCTTGTCTAGTCTTGTCCTGCTTTGCTTTGTGCTTGTCTGATTGTCTAGCCCTGCTCTAATGTGATTCACCTGATGTCTCACCTGTTCCCCGTTACCTCATTACCTCATGTATTTAACCCCAGTGTTTCCTTTGTCTCTTGCCAGATCCTTATGTTGTGTCGCCGTGTGCATTTCCCTGCCAGTCTCCAGTGCTTTCTTCCCAGTGTTTTGTCTGTGAGTTGTTGCTGTTCCCCTGTGATATCTTTTCCCTTTGCTGCTCCCTTGTTTTTGGTGTCTCCAGAACCCCAGATCTGTGTTGGACCTTTTACTTTTCCCGGATGTGGCCAGCGCCTCCAGCCCTCGGGGCTTTGCTATTGAACTGAACTGTGTTACAATAAACGGCTGTACTCCTGCTCCTGTCTGCTGTCTCTTGCTGCATTTGGGGTCTGTCCTTACCTTTCCCGTAACAGTTTATATAACATAAGGAACATGATTAAATTACTAACATTAATCACCTGCTTGGATAGGAAGTCAAAATCTAGCAATGTTATTTTCAAATTAATATTATTTACCCATGTGTGCACATGAGGTGGACCAATGACAGAAACATAACTTATAACCCACATCTTAAGTAACTACTATACCAAATTTCAGACAGATAGGATTAATGGTTCTGGAATTAAAGACATTCAAAAAGTGACATTTTTACACCTTTGGGGGATGCTACTAAGATAACTGGGAGTCAGGGGACAGTAAAAATCCCTCAGATGCTCTCTTGCAGCAGACTGAATAACATCTGGTAATTTATTTTAACCTCTGAATATTTTCATTATTTCTCAAACGGGCATATATGACCTGATCCGTAGTACAATTTCATAAGCATGACATGAATAATCATCATGACCAGATAATATAAAGAATTTCTTGCAAACAGTTCACATGGACTACAACCTTGAAAGCAAAACTGTCACAGCAATTAATATCTGCTCAAAGATCATGGGCCAGACCCTCCAGAAACTGTATGTATAATCAAACGGATTTGAATGGTACATAAAGTTTGACAAAAAGCAAAAAACAGTCCAAAACTTGCAAATGTGGCTTAATTCTATATGGTTACTATGGACACACAAACCAATGTTTCTGAATTATGACCCTTGCATCAACTCACCTGTTACAGATGGTAAAAGCACCCCTTGACCATGCGGCTGTTTTTCATGTGCAGTGAAGGTACATAGAAGTTCAACAAAAGCAAAAAACAGTCCAAAACTTGATAGACATACATTCTGGCCATGGGAATATTATCATTACTATAATTAATAACGCAACGTGTGAAGTTTTTTTTTTTTTAAGAACCTTACAACACATCAAATAAACATCTTGACATCATGTCTACCAACTTTGACATTTATCATATTGCTTTTTCAGCACACTAACACAAATCAAAAAAGATTTTTTCAAATCGTCGACATCTTGACATAATGTATCAACAACAGACAGGAATAGGATGAATCAATTCAATCAATCACTCACGATTAGTTATCAATCAACAAAATCGAAATTACAGCACTTTATGTTGGGCCTGGCTAATGCTGTGTATATATAAAAGTTGTTCGTTTTCAGATTACACAAATTTTGTGAGTGTAGGTCAAACTCAATTTCACTAAGAGCTACACTGGAAATGACAATCACAATAAGGGACAAACATGTCGAGTTTACTGACATGCTTTACAAAAAAACTCAATTTACTTTGTATTATTTCATGTCTCTTGTAGTTTTCTCCCATACAGTTTGGTTGACCTAAAGTCATGAAAAACAAACATTATATTTTTAAAAGCAAAATGTAGCTACCACCCAGCCAATTCACAACAACCTGTTTCACAGCTTGAATATAAAAAAACTCTCAGCTTCTGTAGGGAATTCTGAGTCTCGAAGTTGGCAAATCTGTCAAATTCTGCACGGCAGTGTTGCATAATCACAGTATGAAAAACTGTTTACTGATTCATTTTGGTGTGGTGCACAACTAGTCAGGCCAAACTTTGCTGTGAACTTAAATTTCAATGAAGAGTTAGATCAAAATTTGGAAGGGGCCGGATTTGGCTATTGGGTCTTGAGTTTGAAACGTGGTGTAGGTTAAACCAGGAGACTCAGTGACGTGGTGATGGGGGTGGGCGAAGAGTGCATAAAAAGGCATTTTAAATGCCCTCAATTAGATCTTCGTCAGAGGACTCCATGTCTACTTCATCAAAGTACTCCATCTTCAATTCCTCTTTGGACATTTCACTGTCCTGCTGCAGCAGCTGCTGTATTACATTTGTGTATCCCTGGAAACCAGGACTTTAGGACATTTTGGCTGTGGCAATGTTGTCTTGCAGCTCTTGAATGTGCCTCTTCAAGATGCTGAGAAGACTTGGTTCTCTGTCTGAAAAGACAAGATACAACTGTCAGGATTATTCATCACGTTAAAAAAGTATTGACCTAAAATAGCTCCAGTATTATGAAAGCACTCAATGTGCTGGTTTCATTTATATGCTGTGTGACATGTGGAGATACACAAATAGTAAAAATTACCAGTAGTGAACATTAACTTACATTAAACCTCCACCATTGCTTGTGGTGCTGCATTTTGAGTGAAGTAATATGCCTATGCATCTTATCCACAACAATATTGACCTCTTCCTGAAAGTGGTGGACTAGCATCGCTATGTCAAAGACATTTTTTTTGGTGGACAAATCACTGTTGTCTGTAATTCATGGAACACAACATAGTGTCAAATTAGTGTATTCAGTATGTTTAATGACAATGGTAATATGTTCCCATAATATCCAATGTTTCATTAATCTGTACTTTGTTGCTCATGTACATGCAAGTTTTTTACCACTTGCTCTGGTTAAGACATTTTTTTTGCACATACTGTCGCACAAGGACATTTTCATTTGAGTGTTGGCTCCATGGTGTTACAACTTTCCTAGTTCATACATGTAAGTGGATCATGTAATTAAGCAGTTTCATTCCTTCTCAGCACTGTTGTTTTATTTACACTGCACAACACATTAGCAATAGTAATAAAAGTAATGATTAATATTGCTTCATTTAAAACATCAACATGAACTTCTACTTATGGTTAAATCAAGAAGTTTTTAACATACCTGAGTAAATGCTTTCCCATGGCCAGACAAAATTGTTGCTTAAAAGTAACTCAACAAGAGGTGGTAACTGGATTTTCACTGCTTTGTCCAGCTGATCCATGGCATTCTGTAAATGCTTTTTCTCTTGGATGATTTCTTTACGGATGACATGGTTCCTTTTGTTAGTGTCTAAGAGGGAAAAATTGAGAATATGCAATGATGTTTTGTCAGTGTATTTCTGGAGTGTTAAGGGTATTAAGGTGTTAAAAGTCAAACCAGTCTGTCTGTGGAGATTTTTCTTTCGTTGGCGAACGCTAAAGTACAGCCCCTCATTTTTTTTCTTCCAGAGACTCTCCCTCCAAGACAGTGGAAGCTGGGACATTTTTTGTTTTTAATGATGACATGTTACATAAAAAAATACATACAGTGAAAAAAGTTTATGTTGATGTTTTAATAACCTTAAGTAGTACCATATAGCCAGTGCTGTACATCAATCCATTGCTGGGGTTTGGTGTCGTCCACACCGAGCTCTGCGCACAGCAAGTCCAACTTCCTTCTTTCCTGGTCCAGTCTACAACAATCTAAAACAATCAGGGTTCCCACTTAACATGTTTTGTATGTGATGGAAATTAGTCTACTGCTTTTCAGGAATGTGTAGCAATGTCACAGGGTGGAAAAAAACCCTGCATGTATCTTTGGACTAATGTCCTTTGCAAGTTGGCCATTTTTCTTTGGTTCCAGGATATTGCCAACATTTTTATCATGTCTTGTCGTGCTTTATAGAAAAGCAATTGCTAGTTTGTCTGATCATGGCAGAAATAAATAACCCCATGCGAACACAGCTTATTTTTTTACCTCCTTTCAACATGTACTTGGTTGACGTGGCTGCCCTGGACAAGAAGCTGTTGACCTAAATCGTAAACAATTAGTAAACAATTAGTATTAGTGTGATAATGAAGGTAGAAAGATGAATGCCCTCAGCCCAATATTTAAAAGTTGTACCTGTTCCACCTCCTCTCCTATAGTGTTACCTGCCCCTTCTTGGGTCTGCCCTCCCCATTGCAGCTGCAATTTTACACACATAGTTACAAGACAATCATAACCAGTCATACCCAAGCACAAATGGAAGAAGAAATTTAAACACAAAATGACACGCTAACCTCACATGCCCATATATGGCCTTTGGCGTGCATGACTAAGAGGAGAGGACGCATAGTGTGCAGAGCCTATGATGTAAAAACAGAGACAGGCCTGAATTGCATTACAATGAATGTGTTTAAGTATATTGTGTCTTGCAGATGTGTCTTGGGATGCAAAACAATCGACAACTCATGGCACAATGTCACCTTCAGAAGTAGAGGAAATGGATATGTTTTAATTAACATCTGTTTACATCATTCTAACCTGCAGCTCCGGACACCTGGTGGCAACTTTCTCCAGGTAGGGGAAGTATTTGCAGACCACATCCATGCAAAGGCTGGACTCAGGGTAGACAGCTGTTTTTGGAGGGACATGGGATAGGCAAACATATCTCCTCTGAACATATTTAGAGGAGAGAGTAGGGGGGCGCTGCACAGTGGCTGCCATGCGGTGTCATCACATTAGTATTTGGTTGTTGCTGTTTTGTTCTCTTTCACGTCTACTTGAGTGATTGTGACTGTTTTATCACTGCATCGGAGCAGTAATCATGGATCTCGTCCTTTGGTGCAGAATCAGCCTGTTTTTTGTGATTTTAATCAGCTATTGGAGCCATGGACTCAACCACAACGCTGCTGGCGGCGTTACTCGTAAGTTTCACTATAGCAGAGAAACTCTGCTGCTACTGCGGAATCACTTACCAACGGATTCCTCAAATGTTGATAAGTTAATACCTAACTATCTTAAAAGGAAGAAGCCTTCCTGCTAATCAAAGCCCAGTCCCTGAGAGCAAAGACAGACGAGCTGTCAGCCAACGCCCGATACCTGCACGAGTACAGGAGCGCCTGTGTCTTAGCAATCACTGAGACTTGGCTGGACAAGAATATTGAGTCGAGTGCAATGGAGCCCACGGGTTGCCTTCTGATCAGAGACGAGTAGAGTGGGGCAGTGGCGGTGAGGGAGCAGCTGTGCACACCTGACATAGAGATGTTGTGTCTTTCTCTCCTCAAGTCTTTTTCACCGTGGTCTATACACACCCTAAAGCTGATTTAAAAAAGCTACTGAAATTATATTTAATACATCACAGAAACTTGAGTCTCTATCTCCAGATGCTCCAAAATTTATTCTTGGAGATTTTAACTGGTGCTCTATAAAAAAGTCCCTACGCACCTTTTACCAGTATGTTGACTGTCACACAAGGAAGAATCAGACTCTAGATATGTGCTATGGAACTGTTAAGGACGCATATACTGCCTCCCTGCTTCCTCCACAGGGAGCATCTGACCACAATGTGGTATATCTCCGTCCTGTTTATAAGAGACTATATGAGAGGGAAAAACATCAAGTAAGGACTGTTAAGTTGTGGAGTAATTATAGCATTTTGGCCTTGCAAGGGTGTTTTGAGTGCACACTATGGGAAGTATTTGATGCTCAGGACATTAATGATTAGGTTATGGCTGTGTCTGATTATATCTGCTTCTGCGTAGACTCTGTAATACCCACAAAGCCTTACAAAGTATATTCAAATGATAAGCCCTGGGTATCTGGCAACTTAAAAAGAAGAAAAAAGCTTATCAAAATCAGGATGAGTCTGCAAGGAGGGACATACAGAGAGACATAAAAAGGCAAATACGGCTGGACAAGTTCAGCTATAAACAAAAGTTAGAAGCCTCTCTGGTCTCTGGCAATTCCAGAGAGGCTTAGAAAGGAATTAAAAACATGACATCCATCCCACACAAGGGCAGGGGTAAGCCCTCCTGTACCCTGAATGGTGGTTAGGATGGAAAGGAAATGGCAAACCAATTGAATTCATTCTTCTGCCGTTTTGAAAGCAGCATGAGTGCTGAGGCCTTTACCATGACTGCACTTCCCTCCAGCATAAGCATAGAAGAGACAGAAGTACTCATATTATTTAAAGGCTGTAATATTAGAAAAAGCCCTGGTCCTGAACATATTGGAGGAGATGTTCTTAAGTATTGTGCGGAGCAGCTCACACCTGTATTTACAGCAAATTTTAAGTCCTCTCTCAACTTGAAAAAGGTCCCCACTCTCTGGAAAACTTCCACAATTGTACCAGTGCCAAAAATCCCCAGGCTTAAAGGGCCTAACGACTTCAGGCCCATTGCATTAACTTCACTGGTAATAAAGTGCTTTGAGCGCCTAGTTAAGAGCTACATTATCTCCAAAACGCAGCACCTTCTAGACCCTATGCAATTTGCGTATCAAGCATCCAGAGGAGTTAAAGATGCTGTTGCAACTCTATTGCATCTTCTGAATATTCATTTAGAGAAGCCAAAGGCCCATGCCAAAATTTTTTTTGCTGATTTTTCTTCTGCTTTTAATACTATTAAGTCAAGTATTTTAGCAAATATTTTAACAGGAATTTTTACTTGAAGATGATGTGGTCTCATGGATTGTTGATTTTCTTAGCTGTGGAGTACAGCGAGTCAGAGTGTGATGTACCGTCACTCTGGACAGTTTAATGTAAACTTCTCCACACCAGTGGCCACCTTCTGCTCACTTTCAATTAATCTGGACTCTCACCAGTGGTGAGCTTGGTCGCTTTGCAGGTGGCTTTGGTTTCACCTCACACAAAACTAGCACAAAAAAACATAAACACTCTCACTTTGATGTATGGTCACCAATAACAATTTATTGATAATATTAATTTACTTATTATTCACTTGCACAATATGTATTATATATTATATAGGGTTTTCAACAACATCACGTTGTGGGAAGTAACCCGGATGGGCAGCTATATTACTCGGTGCAAACAACTGAACGGAGTAAAGTGGAGTATTGTGCACTTTGGATACACAGCGGCAGACCTTAAATCCTACAAAGGTTTAGAGGCCTATTACCAGATGGCGTGTGGATGAGTGAGAGAGACGCAGTACCAAGTCATTAACAATCGGGGGGGCAGACAGCTTGATCTTCAACCCCACGGGGAGCGAGTGCTCTGCCTTTTTTTTTTTGCTACCTGCTATGTGCCTCTGGTGAAAAGGCAACCTCTGACCTCAAGGACAGTGAGGAGATGGTCGGAGGAGGCCTATGAGACACTTCAGGGATGTTTTGAGGTGACAGACTGGGATGCACTCTGTGAGCCACATGGAGAGGACATAGATGGGCTGACTGAGTGTATCTCAGATTACATAAACTTCTGTGTGGACTGCACTGTCCCAGCAAGGACTGTTCAGTGTTACCCAAACAACAAACCGTGGGTAACAAAGGACATCAAGAACATCCTGAATGCTAAGAGGAGGGCTTTCAGAGCTGGGAATAGGAGGAGGTGAGGGCCATTCAGGGGGACCTGAAGGTGAAGATCAGGGAGGCTAAGGAGAAGTACAGGAGGAAGCTGGAGCATAAACTCCAGCAGAACAACATGAGGGAGGTCTGGAGCGGAATGAGGACCATCACTGGCTTCAGACCAGCTGGCAGCAGAGGAGTTGAAGGCAGCTTGGACAGGGCCACGAACTCAATCTGTTCTTTAACAGATTTGATGCTCCTGCTCCTGCCCATCCCCCCATTAACACAACTGCTGTCTCACCTCCAACCCCACTACTTCCCCCTCCCCCCTCACTGTCCCTTGTCCTCCTTCCAGGAGAGCCCTACCTCCCCCTCCTCTAGCCCTCCGGTTAACACCTCTCTCCAGCCTGACTCCCCCTCCCCCTACCCCACCTGTGACCTCTGTGTGCCTCACTGCTGACCAGGTGAGAAGACAGCTGACCAGACTCCACTCTAATAAGGCTGCAGGCCCTGATGGTATCCATCCTGGGGTGCTCAAAGCCTGTGCCTCTCAGCTATGTGGAGTCTTTCACCATGTCTTCAACCTGAGCCTTAGTCTCCAAAGGGTCCCCATGCTGTGGAAGACATCTTGCCTCGTTCCTGTGCCAAAGACGCCACGTCCCAGTGACGCCAAGGACTACAGACCCGTGGCACTGACCTCCCACATTATGAAGACCCTGGAGAGACTGGTTCTGGAACAGCTGCGGCCCATGGTGAGACCTCTCCTGGACCCCCTCCAGTTCGCCTACCAGCCCCGGTTGGGAGTTGAGGACGCCATCATCTTCCTGCTCAACCGCATCTACGCCCACCTGGACAGGCCGGCAAGCACGGTGAGGGTCATGTTTTTTGACTTCTCCAGTGCTTTCAACACCATCCGGCCGGCCCTGCTGGGTGAGAAGCTGACAGCGATGAAGGTGGATCCCCCCCTTGTGTCCTGGATTGTTGACTACCTGACTGGCAGACCACAGTATGTGCGCCTGCAACACTGTGTATCAGACAGAGTGGTCAGCAACACCGGGGCCCCGCAGGGGACTGTCCTCTCTCCCTTCCTCTTCACCATCTACACCACAGACTTCAACTACCACACAGAGTCCTGCCATCTTCAGAAGTTTTCTGATGACTCTGCTGTGGTTGGATGTATCAGCGAGGGGGACGAGGCTGAGTACAGAGCTGTGGTGGGGGACTTTGTCACATGGAGTGAGCAGAACCATCTCCAGCTCAATGTGACAAAGACCAAGGAGCTGGTGGTGGATCTAAGGAGAGCCAAGGCAGCAGTGAGCCCTGTTTCCATCCAGGGGGTCAGTGTGGACATCGTGGAGGACTACAAATACCTGGGAGTGCACTTGGACAATAAACTGGACTGGGCCAAGAACACTCAAGCCCTCTACAGGAAGGGCCAAAGCCGTCTCTATTTTCTGAGGAGGCTGAGGTCCTTCAACATCTGCAGGACAATGCTGAAGATGTTTTATGAGTCTGTGGTGGCCAGTGCTATCCTCTTTGCTGTTGCATGCTGGGGCAGCAGGCTGAGGGTAGCGGACGCCAACAGACTCAACAAACTGATTCGCAAGGCCAGTGATGTCGTGGGGGTGGATCTGGACTCTCTGTCGGGGGTGTCAGATAGGAGGATGCTGTCCAAACTACATGCCATCTTGGACAATGTCTCGCACCCACTCCATGGCTTGCTGCTCAATCACAGGAGCACTTTCAGTGACAGACTCATTCTCCCAAAATGCACTACAGAGCGCCACAGGAAGTCATTCCTGCCTGTGGCCATCAAACTTTTTAACTCCTCCCTCTAAGTGTCTGACACACACACACACACACACACACACACACACACACACACACACACACACACACTTAGAGAGGTTGAAACTGGACAATATTATCTGTATTATCTGTTTTGTGCAATAACACTGGCCTGACATGTGTGCAATCTCAAATACCACAATTATTATTATTATTATTATTTAACTTTTCACCATTCCAAATCCTTAATTATGTGAATTATGTAAATAATGTATAATAACCTTCCTTTATGTAAATACCGTACGTATCCAATTCCTTATATTTCTTTATTTCTTGTATTTCTACTCTATTTATAATATTGTGCAACTACAACACAGAGTTTCCCTTCGGGGATCAATAAAGTATTTCTGATTCTGATTCTGATTCTGATTTTTATTAAGAGTCTGGTATGGCTGCAGCCTGGAGACTTCCCATCTCATAGACTGTATATTAAATCAATATTATTAATATAATATTTTAATAGTATATAGTTTATGCTCCCGTCTCATGTCCTCCCAGCTGTTGCCGTCACCAAGCTTTGAATTTTCGAAATAAAAGCTTGCGTCTGGTGCGCTATGTCTTTGTACTTTAGTGTTTTAGATGTTTTTGATCCAAACGGTACGCCAATCCTGCTAACAAATACAAACGTTTTTCAGCAGATGTCTTAATTACAATTTTGTTGGTTGTATAACATAAGTTGTTGTATAATAAAAACATGACACTTGAGGAGGACAAACTTATTGCCTCCCATGTAAAATGGCTTAAAAAAAACTTCAATGTTAAACGCTGATGCAGTTTTAAATGTTTTATTAGCACAAGTTTACATTCACGTCTTATATTATTGAGTATCACCTGTGACCTGAGCCGAAACACACCCAGAAAACATATCTCAAATATAGACTTAATATTTGTAGCACACTGTTTCACACCTTTCTGAGATTGAACCAGTATATTATTATTATTGATAGTATATTAATATTAATTAATAATATACAGTCTATGGATTGAACGAGTCCCGGCTCTCTCTGCCCATGGGGTTGAAGATCAGCTGTTCGCTCGGTAAAAAACAAGACGGTCTTGGTAAAACTATTTCTGATTTAAAATTGCACATTCACAATGTACATGAACTATTCAAGTCAAGCCAAACATGTTGTAAATATGGTGTTTAACATGATTTCAAACTATTCCTGTTTTACCTGCTAAATCGTGCAATCTCTGGCTGTAGGCAACAGTGAAGTATGCTGATTTAACTGTTTTGCCGTTAAAAAGCTTCATAATGATGTAACAACCTTACATTTTCTAGCCATGCTATTTTGTACATTTTCAGTAGTACAGAAACAGACTCTCTCTCATCTGGGACACTGTGCTCTCCAGCTGACTGATGTGCCCTGAACGGTATCCTAACGGCTGATCCTCTTCCAGCTCTTCTTCTGGGGGTTGCACTGTGAGGTTGATTGTGCTCTTCTCCTCACTGCTGGTCTTTTCTTGTCTCTCAGTCTCCGCCAGAGCTTTGAATGTGTTGAAATCATCTTAGACAGAGCTAAAACTGGCCTCATTGCCTTGAAACACGATGGTCCCATTGTAGTAGACATTGACAGTGAAAGGTGGACTGTCTCCCACTGCATATGTCTAACTTCTTGTGATGGTCATAGTGGGCACAGATAGCTTTATGCCATGCTGCTCTGCTGCTACTTAGCAGGCTATCTGGAGTTAGCACAGGCTAGCCTTAGTTTGTTGAGGTACAGATTAGAAATTAAACTATGAAGGATGAAGAAAGCTTACCTTACTACTCTATTACAGCTTTTCTTGAGTGGGAAGAAGGAGACGTGGTAGCCTTTTGGTGGTTTTCCTTTCTTTTTGGGTTTTTGAGCCTTTTGTCCTTAGCTTTGCATAGCATAGCCTTCTTGCTCCTCTTCTCTGTTTTATTTATATTTTTATTTATTCTACTGTTTTATTTGAGGATTTAGGATAATTCTGGTTATAACCAAACAGAATGTTAATTATTTACTAATCTGACTAAACTATAGTTTTCACAGTTTCCCTCAGCACTTGGCGAACACTTAGCTAACTCTAGACAACGGTAGTGGTACCTCTCTAAATGAAGTAAATAAAACATGTGTTGAGTACATTTGTTAAACCACACAACTCATATTCACTTCCAAATGAAATATCTCTATGAAATAAACATAGAAATACCCTCTTACCCACATATTCCCCCATAAACATTCTTACAATTCATAATTAAATTTCAGAAAAATATAACTAACTCACTTTAACTCCAGTGTGCAACCTGTGCTCCAAGACACACACACACACACACAACCAGAATTTCAAGGCATATATCTCCCCTCTAAATCAAGCAGAAAACATACAAATAGACATTGCTTATTTCAGTAGTCAGCATACAGTACATTATTAGGAGATAATTCTGCTTATTCATGTACTTTAGCATTACTCACGCTAACCCCGCTGTTCAGTGTGGCCCTCTTTGTGGCGGAGATATGTACAACTCTCTTACAGATCTACAGAAATCATCTGGAATACAAAATCATTACTCATCGGCCTTAAGTCTTCTTAATTAACCATCATCTCATCTGTTAACATTGCTAACCATTTTCATATTTTACCAAACTTTATAGGGATATTTACCTCAAACATAAACAGAAATCCACACCACGGCAGTCAGTCGCCTACTGGTACTGCCACTTCCTTGTTTCTGGTGTCTTGGCAAAATTAAGCGCTAAAGTGAGATTTGCCTTGTTGCTACTCTTAGCGTAACACTGCCCCCTTGAGTAAAAAAGAACACTACTATGGTACTAATCTAAAAAACACCTTGTTTAACCCTTGTTCACCTGTCTACATATATCTCTCTCTTTCTATATATATACAGTGGGGTTCGAAAGTTTGGGCACCCCAGATAAAAATGTGTATTAATGTGCATAAAGATGCCAAAAAAAGATGGAAAAATCTCCAAAAAGTATCAAATGACAGATTAGACATTCATATAATATGTCACTAAAAGTTAGATTTTATTTCCTTCATTTACACTTTTAAAATAACAGAAAACAAAAAAATGGCGTCTGCAAAAGTTTGGGAACCCTCAAAGGTAATACTAAAGATGAGCCGGATACTCGGTTGAAACTATAGTATTATACGAGTAATATCAATCAATATCTGTGCTCGGATTGAAAAAAATCCACATTTGGTAGTGACTATGTCTGCGTTCTGTGATAGGCTAGTCACAGTGCCCTTACCCTACACCAGCAGTTCTCAAAGTGTCGCGACCCACCGGTGGGGAATTGAGACGTGACAGGTGGGGCGCGCCAAAGTTCGGGGTGTGTATGTGTGTGTGTTCGTGTTTGTGTGACTATAAATGCAGAACGTGTGAGAGCAAACCGTTTGTTGCCGCTTATTGGACCGATCACACCCACAAACAAAGTAATCATTACTAGCCTACATGCAGTCTAAATTAAAAGAACATTGGATATGAGAAAAATTTAACCTGAAACCGAAGTGCCAAAATAATGATTGACGTGACGTCGGCATATTATTTGTAACGGACCAAACTTTCGCGCCCATATATATGTGTATATCTGTTTCGCACCAATGGGTAGCAGGCTAATGTGGGCAACACAACATGGATTCCTTTGTGACACGGACCTCAAAATTTGTCGAGCCAGAGCCAGCAGAGAGACACAAACCAGACGGGCCTAATCAACCAAAAAGCCAACCGAAAAGAAAATATGATGAAGGGTATCTTGCTCTTGGATTCACGGCATTCACTGGGCATTCACGGCATTCACTGGGGGGCAGAGGAGAGACCGATGTGTGTTCTGTGTCTTAAACCGCTAGCAGCGGACAGCATGCGACCCAACAAGTTAAGAAGACACCTAGAGACCACACACCCCAGTCACGTCAATAAGCCACTTGATTTCTTTCAAAGAAAACTGGCAGAATACCGTCAACAGGAGACTCGCATGGTGAAAGCTGCGTCAGTAAACAGTAAGGCACAGATGGCTTCATACAGAGTAGCATACAGAATTGCACAATGCAAAAAAACGCACACATTTGCCGAGCAGCTCGTTCTTCCCGCTGCTCTGGACATGGTCTCAATTATGCTTGACGAGACAAGCGCAGCAAAATTAAAAGCTGTCCCCCTGTCAAACGACACAATTGCGAGACGTATATGCAACATTTCCAATGATCTTGAGGAGCAACTCATAGAAAAATTAAAAGACAGTCGTTTTGCGTTACAAGTGGACGAAGCTACTGACAGCAATAAAGACTGCTTGTTCATAGCGTACATCCGCTTTGTGAATGGAGAGTCACTGTGCGAGGATTTGCTGTTTTGCAAATACATAAAAAATAGAGCCACTGCTGATGAACTGTTTAAGATTATGGACAATTACCTCAAAGAACACGGCCTTAAATGGGAAAATTGTGTGGGCTTTTGCTCTGATGGCGCACAGACCATGGCAGGCTCAAGAAACGGGATGCAGGCGCTAATAAAGAGGGTTGCGGCAGATGCGCACTGGACGCACTGTGTCATTCACAGGGAAGCGCTCGCGTCAAGACAGCTCAGCCCTGAACTAAATGAGGTTTTGACAGAAGTTGTGAACGTGGTAAATTTTATCAAAACCCGACCTCTGAAAGCGCGACTGTTCTCCGCACTTTGCGAGGAAATGGGAGCTGATCACACATCTGTGCTGTTTCACAGTGAAGCACGGTGGCTCTCCCGGGGCAAAGTGCTGTCGCGCGTCTTTGAGCTCAGGGCAGAGATTCGGATGTTCTTGGAGGAGGAGCGCATGTATGAGTCTGCAAGCAAGTTCAGTGATGAACAATTTCTGTTGAAACTGGCCTACCTCAGCGATGTGTTTGGCAAGCTGAATGAATTAAATCTTCAGCTTCAAGGCAAAGACAAGCACCTACCTCACCTGGCAGACAAGATCACAGCATTCATCCGAAAGCTTGAGGTATGGGGCAGGCGCCTCGATCAGCCAAACACTGATGTCTTTGAGAACCTGAGTGAAGTTGCTGAAACCTGAATCTGGAGCCAGCACAGTGATCCCATGTATGAAGCAGCACCTCTCTTCCCTGAGAGGATTGTTTCAAAAATACTTCCCAAACAACAGTGCTCAGTATGCCTGGGTTATGGATCCATTCAATGCAGCAGGTTGGTATTTTGACATTTTATTGAATATTATACTCATATATTATACATGCATTTATTTATGTTGTATGCTACTTACTAACTGGAATTAATTGTTGTCAAACAGATTTCTTTGTGTTTATTAGGCAATGAAAAATAAAGTAAGCCTATTTTTTTCTATTTTGTCTGCAGCACCTGCTGATTTCAGGTCTGCTGAGGAGGACCAGTTCATTGACATGACGTCTGACTCCACCCTGAGGCTCAGGTTTAATGCTCAGACTCTGAGTGAGTTCTGGTTTGGAGTGGAGAGGGAGTATCCACTCATTGGGCAGAGAGCTGTGTGCATTCTTCTTCCCTTTGCCACATCATATCTCTGTGAGATGGGCTTCTCAGCTGTTGCTTCACTGAAAACAAAGTACAGATCTCAGCTGAACATTGAGCAGGACTTGAGAGTGGCAGTATTAAGCCTGCAACCCCGCTTTGAGAAATTGTGCAACGCAAAACAGGCTCATTGCAGCCACTAATGCAGGGATAAATTGTCTTGCCAGATGGATTTCACTTCTTTTCTTTTATTTACAGATTGCAAAGTGGCACTTTTATTTTTTTTCTATTTTTGAGCTTGATACAAATTTTGACAAAGCTGCACTTTTATTTTCTTTATTTTTGAGCTTGATACAAATTTTAACAAAGCTGCACTTTTATTTTCTTTATTTTTGAGCTTGATACAAATTTTGACACAGCTGCACTTTTATTTTCTTTATTTTTGAACTTGCTGTTATTTGATGTAGATAGTTTGTATTTAGATACAACTTGTTACTGTACTGATACTACTTGTTACTTCAATAAATCGGAACATTTAAGATTGTAGCGTATTTCATTAGCATTGTGTTGGGGCAATGGGGGCAGGTGGGGCTTAAAAATTCCCCCTTGTCCAAAGTGGGGAATGACCGAAAAAGTTTGAGAACCACTGCCCTACACACATAATTGTCGGGTTTGGCTTGCCTGCCGGCGCTGACCCGCTCGTCCCCCGCGTGCAACACCACGTTCCTGTTCCTCTTGGGCACGTAGGACACCAGAGTGGCGGTGGGCGTGAAGGCGAACTCGGATGAAAAGACCGCACGGCCCTTGGTGGCGAGCAACGCCCCCGGCAGCTCGGGCTTGTTTTTGCGCATCGTGCCCACCACGTTGAGCAGCCTCTTGGCGAGCAGCCTCTTGGCGAGCAGCCGCTCAACCAGCGAGTAGGAGGTGAAAATTTGTTGCACGTCACGTTGCGTGGGCCCCTCAGGCCCTCGGTCAAGCAACACGTGGGAGCCCAGATTCTTCTCAGGTGTTCCTCTCACGGACATCGCAGGCCACCCACGACTTGAGTCCGTACCTGCCGGGCTTGCTGGGCATGTACTGGAGGAAGGCGCATCGACCTTGGGAAAAGTTTAAAAATATTATCTCACACAATCACACACACACAGACACAGAGACAGAAACACACACAGACACGGACACAGAAACACACACACACATGCAAAGAGACAAACACACACACACACACACACACAGGCACACACACAAATAAAATTACAACGGGTGCAATGGGTACAACAGTAAGAGGAACCAGCTGCTCGTCCACAGTCATGTCGGGGCCCTGGTTGTAGAGGCGAAGCAGCCGCCGCGTCCACGCGTCCCACGCATCTCGTACGGTCGCCAGTTTGTCCAGGGCTATTTTGGCGGCTCTCGACCCGCGGTCGTTGAAACGCAGCAGTCTATAGTAGGCGTGGAACCGTTTAACCGGCATTGTGGCACGGGAAATTTTCTAGTTTTATTTTCCCCTTTAATACAATATAACACAAAATACAAAAGAACCGATGGCTCGGAAGCGGAAAAAAATTACAATCACATTCTGGCAAGGGTCTCAGAGACCCGAAGGCCGAGGCAGCGGTAGTGGCAATAAATACAGTTAAATACAGGATGGGTCCCGGAGACCCGAAGGCCGAGGCGGCGGTAGTGGATAAAAATACAGTCAAATACAGGACGGGTCCAGGAGACCCGAAGGCCGAGGCGGCGGTAGTGGATAAAAATACAGTCAAATACAGGACGGGTCCAGGAGACCCGAAGGCCGAGGCGGCGGTAGTGGATAAAAATACAGTCAAATACAGGACGGGTCCAGGATACCTGAAGGCCAGTGTCGCGGTAGAGAAAAAAAATACAGTAAAATACAGTATGGGTCCAAGAGAACCAAAGGCCGAGGCCGCGGTAGAAGTGAAATACTATAGAATACGGGCGGGTTCCCCGGGACCCAAAGGGCCAGGTCTGCGGTAGTAGACGTGACATGAATTGAAACAAGCGCCGGTCCTGTTGGAGCTAAATCCTGCTCCATTCTCAGGGTTCATTCAATTAGTATCAAAATCTCTGATGTGGATGTGTGAATCCATTTTATTACATAGGATATCCTAGAGACAAAAACAGAGTCAACCTAACACGGCTCTCCCCCAAATTTGTCTGCCTCTCTGGCTCTTGGACCGCTAATCTTATTCACAAAGGGTGGGGTCTTTTGGCCATAGTGGTGTGTGTGTGCCTATTTGTTATCTTTCAGATGGAATGTGACTGAGTTTATGACCATCAGTTCAGGACTGGCAAAGTAAAAGATCAGTGGGCCATAAAGAGGGACCGGAACCAGAGACAGGATGTGTCTCTCTAACACAGGGGTGGGCAATTAATTTTTACCGGGGGCCGCATGAGCAACCCGAGCACTGCTGGAGGGCCACATCAACAATATTTCAATTAAATTTTGCTCAATATTATTTTTGATATAACGTAAGATAAATAATAATAAAAATAATAACTCAATTTAGCCTAACTTAACTTTATACAAAAGCAGATTGCTATTGATAGTTTTCTTTAAACTCTTAATCCTTAAATAATTATATTAGGCTATGTGAAATTAAATAAGAAAACCAAAACAATCATTGAATCACTGCAATTTATTTTTAACTTGTTCACACTCCTCCCTTGCGTGCTCTTCATCAGACAGATTCCGGTATTTATCCTTGTCGTGCTTCGTCGTGTAGTGGCGATTCAAATTATAATCTTTAAACACAGCAACCTGTGCACCACAAATTAAGCACACGGCTTTACCTTTAATTTCTGTAAAGAAATACTTGGGAATCCATGTCTTGTTGAAAACACGGCATTCATCATCAACTTTTCTTTAACGTGAGCGGACATCTAGGGGGTAACCGGGCTTCTCGGGGGTAACCGAGCATCTCGGGGGGGTAACCGGGCATCACTCGTCGCTGTGCACCTTCACTCACAGGTTACGCACGGACATACGTCCATAAATAACACTTTTCAAAATAAAAGCAGCACAGTTGTATTGCACGCACGACATAGATGTTTTTTAAAATTTATTTTGTAATTTATGATTGGCAACACGCCAAAAAAACAGGGACGCACAAAGGGCCGGATGTGGCCCGCGGGCCGTAAGATGCCCAGGTCTGTATTAGACCTTTAAAGCCCATGTTGCAGGTTAACTACCACTGTCGATTAATGGGTACATAAAGCACTCAAGATATGTATATCAATGTATACCATTTACTAAATTGTTAATTTCTTTTTCTAATAATATCGGGCTTACCTTAACAAGCTGAACATCCACCACCTTGTTTACTATCTCATCTATCAAAGAGTATGAGCCGTACTTTGCACAGTGCCCTGGAGAATCTGACCTGGGGATAATTACAAATTTGAATAATGTTTCAAGTTTTTAATAACTGTCTGTACAGACAATCAACCCAATCAAAGCCCCATCATAAAAAAGAAACATTGTCCAGAAGAAGTGTGTTGCAGCCATAGATTGTGTATATATATTGACGCACAGAGCATCTGGTTTGGTAAAGTGCTGCAAATGCAGAAGTAACTTAAACTTTTATTCTATCTGAATTTCTGCAGAGGGCAATACGGGGTCGCAAAAGGAGGTCCGTTACTATAGACCTCTATGGCAAAATGACCCACTTCTCACTTGATTTAACAGCAGGCTAACAGCCAGGCTAAGATTAATCCTGGAGTCTCATGTGTCAAACCAGCTGCCGTCTGATCCAAAATAAACGTGTTTAACAGTTATTCCGTTGTCTTCTGCATGTGTTCTGCTTTATTTTTATTATGCATTATTTTACACTATTATTGTCATGAGTTTGATTTAAACCCTACTACGTTGTTTAGATGGTTAGAAATGGTTGCAATGCCACCCTGATGCGGAGTGGGACTCTTCCCGGTGGGACGGTAGTGTTTCGAGGCTGCCTGGCGTGCGTCTGCTGCCCAGTGGCCGGTGGCCACTGTCAGCCGGCAGACCTGCAAGTTGCCTCAGTGTCCACTCTCTCTGTAAAAGCAGAGATGAGCAGCACGGCGTCCGTGGTCTCAGCTTCAGGTTTATACAGGACTCGCTCGGAAGATTAAGTGTGACGATATTAATGTGGCGATATTCCCAGATGATAATGCCTAATAATGGCAGACTGGTCAGAGACCAATACATTAATGATTTCTTATCCTTCTCTAATAAAGGACAGTTTGTGATACTCCTTAATATGTAGGCCTAATGTTTTTTATTATATGTTACATTGGTTTCATAACCTTCTCAATTAGTCTCACATCCCTGGACCAATAACGTGGCCTATAAATAAACCATGAATATTGTTTTACAAATGCTCACAGCATGTATTGAAGTCACTTACTTCTTTTTCTAGTTGTTGTCCTTTTCTAATTGTTCTGTATGAACATTAATTATACAAAGAATTAGTTATAGCTTATAGAGATTTGTGCATATGATTGTAAAACATGTTCTCGCGTTGTGAACGCGAGAACAAGGGTTTGAAATTAAGCCTAGTCATTAGGGTCCATTTCCGGAGGAACATTAATTCCCTCTGTTCACTTTTAAGGCAAAGGCTAAATAATAATACATTTTATTTATATAGTGCTTTACATGGTAGTGTAAGATAAGATTTATTTTGTGAATATTAGTTACTGAAATAAGTCATTTCCATCATTTATAGCTTCACAGTGTATTCTGTTCCTTAATTTAACCAGGGAGCTATTTAACATGTTGTAGGCCTACCCTGCCTGTAATTCAGTTAACAAGTTGGCGGAGGGATATGGTGAGATGCTGAGGGATGTATGTTGTGACTCTTGAACTGTTCTACACTGGAAGAAGTGTGATTAAAGTAATGGACCAAGTTACCGTCGAAGCTGTCTCCGTGCTCTTACTCTATCCACGTCCCGAAAGTACTAGTATGTAATCACGACTAGTTAATAGTTAACGCAAACATTCACTAGCGTTACAGTAGGCTAGTCAAAGACACTTTACAGTAAAACCAGCACATTTATCACATAAAAACAGAAACATGAAACTAGCATATTTAAAGCAATTAAAACACAGTGTAGCCTACAACTTTGTAAAAATGAAGACTGAGTCAGTAAATCTGTGATCGATACCGTGGTCTATTTGAGAAAGCCGTGAACATGCACTTATCCTGGCTATCTAAACCTGGCTTGACATAGCTTCACCTGTTCATCCTGGCTTGGCAAACGTGCAACCGATTAAGCCGCGATGAGCAGATCACACTAAGTCAAGCTGCGCTTTTTCACTTATCCTGGATGTCTTCATTCTACTTTCGTGCAACAGGCCCTTGTTAATAACTGTCACGTGCCGTGTTGTGTTATGTGATTCACTGCAGGTGTGTGATTCTTTGCAGGTGTGTGCTGGTGATGACAGGCCAGCAGCTGGGGCTGATCAGCTGATCAGTGCTTGGCAGCTTAAGAGAGGGCAGCGTGGCTGTGTGCAGGTAAGGCTTCTGTGGAAGCCAGTGTAGAGAGGTGGTGTGACCTGCTCTGTGAAACTTGCGATACCTGTGCCTGTTTGCGTCTTCCTTTTGAAGATGGTTTTAAGTTGCCTCGTGTTGTGCAGGCACAATAAAATTGCCTTCATTACCATTTGTTTTCTGTCCCGAGTTTATTATTTCAAACTGTTTGTGTCCTCCACTCCTAGACTACTTTACTCACTTAACAATAACCATATGTGATGTCATTGATAATCGATGCGCACATAATGGTAATGTTATCTTAAAATCAAAGCCTGATATAGCTAACATTATAGTGCAAATTCATAAACCCTATTCACACGGGATTAGATCATTTTGGGACTGTGTGTTTTAGAAATAACCCCCTCACATCTGAGTTTCGTGTGGCGCATTCTCACGGGACAAGCAGAGAGACTGCCTTTGCTTGAATATACTGAAACATATGCACTCAGTGAGTTGGGCAACTGGAGGCTCCGGAAGGAAAGGCACATAACCTATCATCCCCGCCGCCAGAAAGTCCGTTTTAGCGATAAAATGTCGCACATGAGAAAATATTATTGTAAATTTACATTGTTTTATCTTGAAAAATCTTCAGTTCGGCAACCATATATATATATATATATATATATTGTATAAAGCACCAGATTCAATATTAGAGCGTCACTATGTAAGATATTTTCTAAAAAAAAATCTAAATACGTTATTTCAGACTGTTAATGTACCTAACAAGAATGCTGTTCCAGGAGTTATTAACCCCAGTTGTTGATGCTGTCACACTGATGACTGAAGAATTAGTTCTTGACATTGCATGTCCTTGTATGGTTTTTATTTTTATTTTAAAAATTTCAGTGCAGTAAATATCAGGTATATTTGATTTAATCATTACCTTGAATAATTTTTTTTCCTTTAGAATTTCTAATCATACTTTTGTTATGAATTTACAATAACCCTACACAGATTAAACCGCACCTAGTGCATTTTCAATTACACTTGACTTAATTACAATGTCTTCTTGTATGACTACAATAGTGTATGTCCCTATAGTTACTTCAGAAAAACGACAAATGTAGCTCTAGAAAGACCTTTCATTGCACATTCAAATGAGCATTAACTTAAAAAATTAGTAACTATTACTATTGCTTGCTTCTGGGGCATTGGGTACACATGCCATCATGGCTCTCAGCACTCGAATTTCTGAAAAAGAATCAGCAATTTGAGCCCTTCATTGTTAAATATCTATGCACACTAGCATGTAACTGTACTTCATTAATTGTCTAGGAGAATACACATTAATCAACAACAGTCTATTGATCTTTAGTGTAACTGTAACGTTTACGTTGCCAACTCTCAGCAAACGTCACAGTCAGATCCTGCCCATAGACTGTGTATCCTGCCCACCAGTCTGTGGTTGCACCCATAACTGCATATCAGATCTCCGCAAAGCAATGGGTGACGCCACACATGCTCTGTCCATTTAATATTAACGGTCTTTTGTTGCAGCCCTAAATTTTGAAAAAATATTCATTAAGTATAGGAAAGAGAAAAACTAGAATAAGTTATAGTAACAACTGTAATAAATCAAACATATCTACCCAAAGAGATAATCTTCATCACTTTGTTCAGGACTAGTGAGGGGGGTGGATGTTTGCATCCTAAAAGTTGTCTGCCCCCCACACTGACCATCTTGGGCTTCAGGTTCACCTGCACAACTGTGGCAGAGGCAGTAAACATACCCAAACATTTGACAATCATGGCAAATGGCATGGTGTAGGCTATGTATTAATTTCATCAATTTGTATGGAAATATCCTGCATGCATAGCATTTGTCCACTTATGTTTTAGACAGCATATCAACCACTCAAACAGAATATTCCCAGAAATACCCAATATTTACTCTGAATAGGCCTGGGACGGTATGGATTTTTTTCCTTGGATAAAGAGCAAGAAATTCGTTTGGTATACCACAACTCCCTTGCGGGAGTAGCGTAAGTTAAAGCGAGAATGGCAGGGTGCCTTAAGTGAGTGACGTCAGTGCCCGTATTGTATGAAGTACTTGCAAGTGAAGTTTTCACTAAAGTCTGTATGGCTCAGGCAATCATTGGTCAGGTTTTTCCTCAGGGTCCGGTACATTTTGTACTGATTTTTGTACTGAAAAGCCTATTTTTGAATTGGGTCACCAGCTCTTCCTCTGTTATGGCTACATCCTTCTTCCCAATGATTAAGCTACTTTTCTTTTGTTCTTTATCTGCTCTATAAGACACCACTGGTTGAGCGACACCTCTTTGTTGGATTGGTGTCTGGCCGGTAGTACAGTGGAATGTTCACATTCTTGGCATTCACCATAGGCGCATGTCTTTGAATTGTTACAGACTGTGCTATCTGCCATCTCCTCCAGATTGTTGGACTGTGAAAGACCAAGTTAGTGCATTTTATCCACAATCAAACTGCAAGTTCTCATGGGTCTTGCACTGACAAGTTTCTTGGTCGCTCTCCTTCAGTGTCACTGCCCAAAAGGGTCTTTCCCTGCAGAAGAAGGCATATGAAATCTTTTTCCCATGCTCAGCAACCAATTTCCTGAGAGGTTTTTCTGGAAATCACAAAGGAGCCTCCTCTGTTTCTTAATCTTTCTTAGTGTGATAGTGTTTTTCTTGCCAGTGGTTTGCCTGCTGACATCATCTCTTTGGTAAAACTGTCCTACAGCTCTCTTTTTTTATTTCAGCCAAGCTTGTTTGTCAAAATCTTTGCCTGTTTGACCCGCCATTTCCTTAGCTCCTGGCTTTTTTTTTTTCCCCCTTTCTGTGAGATCATTCACTTGCTTTCTTTTTTGACTCTCTATATCCTTTAAGTCTGGTGTTTCTGTTTAAGGTAGGCTGCTATGCGGTCTGGGTCAGCATCCCTGCACTGTCTGTAGAGTCTTTGCTTTTCAACAACACTTAATTTTGCCATATCTGCCACAAGGAAAGCCATGTTATGTTTACGTTAAAACAGTAATAAAATGCTAATAAATGTCATTATTAATATAATTGTTGAGGCTTTTATGAAACCTTATGTTGAGAAAAAAGTTAGAGGTGTTATTCATTGTCACTGGTGTTATCATCATATCACTAGTGTCACCAATAGCAACAGTAACAAATCTGGAGACAAGATGACATATCTAAAATGGCTGCCACAGTAGCTCAAACCAAATTTCTTGAATTGTAAATAAATCACTTAATCATGCAATTAGAACAATTATTTGATCAAATTTCCTTTCCCCTTACTATAATCTGTAGAACACCAGTAACACATCTTAAGTCCTTGCATGAAATTATCAAATTATTTATCAAATTGCTAAAAGATGAAGAGAGAGTGCACACTCCAGGGTATGTACAGCAATCCTTTAGTTAAATTTACTACTTTTTAATACCTTTTTTACTACCTTCAGAATTTTTTTTAAAACCATCACGACACTGAATTGCAAGTGTTAATCAGCGACCTTTCTATTTACACAGATTTTGACATTTATAACATACAGAAATGAATAGATTTAGAGACAACATAACATTAACAACATATTGCACATATTTATTTCACTTAGTAAATAAAAGTAAAACAAACTACATAAATGTGCAATGAAGAGAATGGATAGTTGAGAACTGAGATCCAAAGTAGGGAGGGTCTGGGGGTATGCCCCCCAGTTTTTCTTTTTTTTTTAAATTAACCATTAAATGGCACTTTCTGGAGAGTTTTGTGCAAAAAAATTGAGACATTAAGTCTTGCATAATATGTGCAAAACTGTAGGGTTAAGAGCCTTTGCATTGTTGTAGTATCAACAGGTATTAGGGCATTCAGCATTTACATTATTAACTTCTCATGATATAAGAACTGACCCAGACAATGTGCCAAACATAATGAATCACATGAAGAGACAGTATATATGTCAGCAACAGCTGAGAAGATTTGGGTCTGTGGTGAACAGGTCCAGGAGTCCCTGGTGTAGGGACCAGGGACCCAAAGTTAAATTAATGTTGAGGGATCAACTAAGACCACTGAAATTCTAAAGATTGAGAACCACTGTTATACATAAATTCTATTCCTTTAACCTTTGTGCCAAGGCTCAGTAATGTTTGGCCCTCATCCTCTGTGCAGCACTTATGTATTTACTTTTTTGGGAAAATAAACTTTTTGTTCATTTTATGAAACATTGAATGAATTATTTACAGTTACATTTAGATATTTAGAGATCATCAGATTTTTGCTCATGTTTACAACTTTGTGCACATTCAAAATATAACTCCTCCCATCTCTGTTGTCCGAGATTTGGAGAGTTGTAATATAGTCTGCTGTGCATGTCATTGCTCCGTTCATATGGTGGATCTCACTCAGACCGTTTGACAGACACAGAGGCCCATTTGACAAACAAGTTACGAGGAGGCTGTACGCTGCTCATTATCGGAGGTCTACGCACGGATTCAACGCGGCACTGCCCACAGCAGAGCGGGTCCACCAGCCGCGCTGCTCACCTCTATTTTTACAGAGAGAGTGGACACGAAGCGACGGACGGGTCTGTGATACTCAGAGCTCATACCTGAAGCCGGGGAAATGCCCGGCTTCAGGTAAAAAAAATTCTCAGTTTGCGACAATTTGAAAATTCCGCAGACAGGGAGCGCTCTTGACCCCCCCGTCTCTGAAAGCACATCTAGTCGATCATAAGTGGCTCAACAAGTAGATCTATAGATAAACTCATCTTTGAGTGGTGTTTAACTGCAGTGTTCAGACACCACAGAGCCTCAGCGCGCAGTGTTGGTGTGGCGCCCATGGCCACCCTACTACAGGCTTGAGCCAGTCCTAAACTCTGGGTTGTTCACCCAGCTATCAGAAAACTTGCATTTGCCCATTAAAAGACGACGATGGTTGTCCAGTCGTGTAAGATATGGCTTGAAGCAAGTCTAAAATAAAACGTAAGCCAGCCACTTCTGCTGACCGCGCAGTGTTCTGAGATGATGTCGAACGACCACTGAATATGACGTCAGCATCAAACATAGACGGAGACGAAAGATCGATTATGTGCCCAGACACGCCAAAGCCCATATTTAAACGGACTAACGCAAACGCAGGATAGAATTTCAATCAGAATAGGACACCTGATAGTCTGAAAAAAATAATACCTAATTTAAAAAAAATAATACCTCTGAGACTAAATTTAACACTTTTAATGGCCTTAAATTTGACAATTTTGATTTATCACTTTTTAATACTTTTTAAAACCCCGCGGACACCCTGCACTCACCATGTGCTTTTCAATACAGCCCCCGCCTCCAATGAACCTTTGACCCCGGAAGAAATTAGCAAGGATGAAAAATAGTGTGTTTTTTAAATTGTAACAACAGTGACATGAAATTGAGGAACAGCAATTCCCTGTGAATTATATATAACATTTAGTGGATATTTTAGTTTTTAAAGTAGTTCAATATATAACTATACCACTTTCCTTTTATATTATGACATTTAAAGGGGAAGAAAATTATATTTTTTTAACTCAAAATAGGTCACTAAACTGCGACTCCTGACCCAAAGGAACAAGCCAATTTCATGGTACTGACCGTGTACTACAATATATAAAAATAATGGTTTGCAATATAACAGTCTTTTTATTATTTATTAAGAATAAAACACTTCAATTTAAACAAAAAACATATATTTTGTGTCATTATCTGACACTTTTTAGTGTTTTTCCTTGTGGTTAAGGCAGGGACAGGAAAGTCACCATTTTCGTAGAATTATTTTTGCAGTTCTGCAAGGATGCAAAATGCGGGCATAACATCAGCAAAGCAAGCTCTGGTTATGGCCGGAGAATGGGTTGCTGCTACTGGGAGTGGGGCTCTCCGTGTACCGCTGGTGCTCTGATCAGGTTGGATTCGGCAGCAAAGCTTTCTCGCAATGTTGCTACGCTGGCCAATCCCCACTGATGACGGTCCATCTGCAACTGCGGGACCTGGAGCTCACCGCCAGTGTTTCAATTTGACTGTTAAAAAGTGTTAAGATAATTAATGCTGTTCAGTGTACCTCCTGCAAGGTAGAGGGATTTCAACCCAGCAACCTACATCACTTGCATTTCCATTCCAGAAACTGGAGGGAAAATTATTAATTAATATTAGAAATTATCCAAATAAGTTGTCCAATTAATAGCTCATGAATGAATTAAAGTAAAATAATACATTTTAAAGCATAAGTGAAGGTGTTCCACCTTTACGTGAAAAACTATGGTGTGTTGTTAATTGTAAATTGTCTCACTCTCAGGTTATATGAAAATATTTTGAAAATATAATGTGTTGGTATGGTTTTACTGTTATACAATGCATTACATGGTCACTTTTTAAGCCCTCTGCCCTCAATCTGTTATGCCCCCATCATTTATATTTTCAAAAAATAAATCTCACTTAAGAAGGGATCTTTCCAGGGCCAGTTTAATTCAATTTCAATTCAATTTTATTTATAGTATCAATTCATAACAAGAGTTATCTCAAGACACTTTACAGATAGACCACACTCCAGAATTTACAAGGACCCAACAGTTCTAGTAGTCTCCTCCAGAGCAAGCAACAGTGGCGAGGAAAAACTTCCTTTTAGGCAGAAACCTCGGTCAGACCCAGGCTCTTGGTAGGCGGTGTCTGACGGGCCGGTTGGGGTTAGAAGGAAGAGTGGCAATAACAAAAATAGAAAAAATTAGTAGTTTGTAGCAGTTCTTTGTAGTAGTTCATGGCATAGCAGGACGCTGTGCGGCATTACAAGGCACAGCAGGACGTAGCAGGACGTAGCAGGGCACTGCAGTGTAGCAGTTGAACATGGCATCACAGAACGTGTAGCGGGACCATGGCGACAGCTGCTACCCTGATTTCGGAGCCTCTCTGATCCAAGGGAACATGCTGGGGAAAAAAAGAACATAAGGACTCCGGGGAATGACTCCCCAGAGCTAGGTTAGTAACAAGCATTTCTGGGACATGGATGCACATAAATGAAAAGATGGAAAGATAGAGGAGAGAGGAGCTCAGTGTATCAAAATAAGTCCCCAGCTGTCTAAAATTATTACAGCAAAACCAAGAGAGACAAGGTAAAGAGAGCTCCAGCCCGGCCGGGCTAGAACTCTCCCCAACCGGATCGGGCTGTATGTTTAGACAATGTCTTATCCCTTCTCTCCTATGCTTTCACCTTCTGCTTCCTTGGCCCCTCCCCAGTAAGCACACGTACATCGCCACGACGTCTGCAAATGATCGCTTCATCTGCAATTGATCGGGGGTCATTTAGAAGCATCGTTTCTTGAGCGTCTGGGCATCATATTATGATGGAAATCTATACATCGCAGAAATGTATTAAGTATGTTGGTTAGATGTATAACAAGTTCCACACTTGTTTGCAGGTTATTTGGAGGCATCGTTTACTGAGCGCCTGGACATTGTATTATGATGGAAATCTATACATCACAGCAACATATTAAATATGTCAGTTAGATGTATTACAGTTTCCTCAGTTGTTTGCGGGTCATTTGGAAACATTGTTTATTAGGCATCTGGATATTTTTACATTACACACACTGTTGATGTGATGGACAGTAAATCTGAATTCTGCCCAGCAACATATTCCCGCCACAGTTGACAAAGGAAGGAAAAAAGTTGCCAGTCTACAAAAGGGTAGGAGGGAAGACTGCTTTGTTGCTGTTAAACTCCATGGTAAGCACTAGTTTATCTTTATGTAGCTAACGTTAGCAAATTCAATATTTCAACGTTTTTTTATGTGGAAGTTTATGTTCATCTGACAAATACATAGATTTTTAGCTACTAGTTAGCTACGTCATGTCATGGTTTAAAGTAACTTTAAAGCCTTAAGATCAGTCTAACATCGCACTAGCCGCCTTTTTCACATTCAATTGAAATTAAAATACCCGTGCTCTAGCTAGCTAAATGTAGCTACTAATCTGACTAGCTAGCCAGCTAGTTAGCTAACGTTAATGGCCTGTGCAAGCATAATTGAATGTTACCCGGTATCCATTAACAATAATGCTAGCGTTAGCTAGCTAACAGTAACCGAGTGCTGCACCTCAGTCATACTTTGCTTGTATTGGTTAGTTTTCTTTTGTTGGCTTAAATGGAACTGAAACCTCAACTGAGAACATAAAGCTGAAGACTTGTTATCGAATCAAATGGTAAGGTAAACTCGGCATATAGTGTTAGCCAATCTGTCAACTAGCTAGCTAACATTAAATCATAATTTTAAAAATGTGAAGAAGTTCAGGGGGCGTCTAATTGCAGGCTAACAGTTGTGATTATAAGGTTTTATTTTTACCCTGCTTATCACCAAATGGCACTATCTAGCTATGTAAAACAGTTTAGTAGGACTGTGGTTAGTTTCCTTACACTCGGCATGAACGTTAAATCTGGTTAACCATTGATTTTAAAAACGGGGTTTGGATAGGGTAACCAGATTTCTCAGACAAAATTCGGGGACATTTTCATTTTAGAAGCGTATACCTCCAAAACACGTCATGTTTTTATGTTTGTAAAACTGAAAACGGGGACACTAGACCTAGCACTGTTCGGATTAGGGGCTGTTGTAATGTTTACTGAACTACATTTATCTGATAGCTTTTGATTTATTGCTTACAGCTCGTTTCTGCAACAGCTCGTTGAGTATCGGATGGGTGATTCTCTGAGTTGGGTGCCTTTTGGGTCATACTTTTTTTTTTTTTATACCTCATATAGTTATATTTCTGATCATTTCATGTGATAGTGGATTAGTCAAACCTTTAAGAAAATGCATTTTCCCACCTCAGGCATGACATTCTAATCTATATTGAGTGTTTTTTCTTACTGAAAGTTGTTTTGAAGTTGAACCCCGTCACAGACCACTTGGACCCTGTTTAAATATGATTTAAAAAGATTTTCAAGTAAATTCTTGTAGAAGCTTTTCAATGAGATGTCCCTTGTTTGATATCATTTATTGCATGTAGAATTCTATTTTTAAATACTCACCATTTGAATGCCAAATCAGGTCATGAAAACTGTATCTAAAATTGTTCTTCATATCTTATTAAAAAATATGCATTAACATTAGGATTTAATCCCGCTTTCGTATTTTTTTCCAACTGTACTGTAAATTCTACACAGCAAAACAAACATTGACCTAATTTGTCTTCTTATCACGAAAATATTAATAAAAACTATCAAATAACAGGGTTGAACTCAGCATAACGGGGTTGAAAATGATAACAGGGTTTAAGTGATGATCATTATTTCAATATAGTATGGATTTCTTACCTTTAAAATGAATGACATCACATTAAAAAAAAAATCATTTTATTAAAGTTGGCAAAAACAAAACGTTTTAGTAAGTATTTAACATTGAATCAAAATCATTAAGCATTAATTAATCACAAATATCAATCGATCTTTTCATTTGGTCCAAAAAATCCCTTTAAACAGCATAGGCTATGGAAAACTACCTTGCTGGGATCTCATTTTGATTAAAACTTGTTTTTAGTGCTTAACATTAAACTTTGAAAACAGGACTGTAAGATGTCCATTCATTCTTTTATTCAGAAAGCCTGGCCCAAACGTCTTTTTGAATTTCCATGTGCCGTGATGTCACTGGCTTAGGAGGTGGTATGAGCTCAAGCACATCATCAAAAACATACCAAAGCACATCCTCACGAGCAGGCCAAAAGAACCTGTTTGGCCCGACACGGTGCATGCATTTTACTTGCACATGCGTTTCATCCACCGCAAGTATTTCTCCTGGGAACAAATCTTTATCATATGTGAGCACACACCACTGCCCTAGCACCTCTGGGTCTTCCCAATGGATTTGTGTCTGCCTCTGTGACACAGCATCTGGCACCTTCTTAACAAATCTGAAATGATTTGTGTTCCAACACTCGCATTGTAACTGCTTCTGGGTCGAGCACATACAGCTGACATCACGAGACAGTATCTCTCCTGGAGCAAGAGTTACCACCTGATGTATCCTCATGGTAGCTGGGACTACTGGTAGGTTTGATGGCATCCTCTCAAGTGCCTGCTCAACAGTATCACCATTGACAAAGAACAACTTGATCGATGTGTTGGTCTCCAAAAGGGCCTTGAAGAGCTCATGTGCATCTTGGATGTCCCGGCCATGGCTTATTAGCCTGTCAGCAGTCCTCTTCAAGGCTGCTCCAACACCATCTGGGGCTCCTTTACCATGGCTGGCCTCAAAAAAATTCCATGTCCCTGCCTTAATGCCTCTTTTCTCCAGCTCAGTGCTAAAAAGGAAAAAATTGCCCTTCTGCTTGTACTGGGTACAAGGCCCATCACTAAAAAAGTGTATCACAGAAACCTCTGGGTGTGTTGCCTGCACATAATCCAATACAGGGTTCAGATGCTCCCAAATAGCTGCTGGGCTTTTGTGCTTTGATGGAGATATTGTGCTGAAGCAGATATCTTTACTTTGGGCCCCTCCTGATCATGCATTTTTGCCTTCTCTTCTGTCCCCCACTGAGTATAGGACACTTTTTTTACACTGTCGTACATACTGGAGAGGGGAACTGTTTTATCTTTACAGTTCTCACACTCCCCATACATACAATCCTTGCGAGTGGTATCACAGGACACAGTTTTAGCAAGTCTCTCAAGATCTGAGGTCTCGATCAACTTCAGCTGATTAAGCTTTTCTGCTAGAAAGCTTAAATTTTCATGCAGTTTGCACTGGCATGTCTCACGATCAGACAAAGAGGGGTGCACGACCCAAAAGGGACGTAGGCGGCAAAATGAAGAGTATGAGATCCTCACATTATTCTCTGCTAGAAATTTTGAAAATATTGAAAATAAAATAGCATAATCAATTATTTCTGACAGTTCACATCACAATACAACAAGTCTACAATTGAGTAATCTACTAAGAAGTGTCAAACATTCAACCCTGTCACAACGATTCAGCCCTGTTATAATAAAAAATGTGACGGGGTTGAATGTGACGGGGTTGAAGTTTTTGGCTAACAGTAGCCATAACTCCTTAGCTAGCTAAGACAGTAGCACCACATGGCATTTAGGACATCATAAAATTGTAATGTTTTGCAAAAATATTATTTAATTCTTCTTAAACCGTTGTTTACTATCATTTAGTCATACAACAGAGTTGAAATGTTGAGCCTGACAATCTTAATCTGACAGTGAAAAACATGAAATATAGGTAAGAAAAGATACTGACACTTGCCTTTCTTTGCAGCATGTTCTTCAAGAGACTTGTGTGATGTCACTTCTTGGATGTGATGCCACAGGGATTGATCCATTATTTTTATAGGGGGGTAAATAGTATGGCGTGACGGGGTTGAAAACAAACTGGAGGACGTGTATAAATATTGCAATTTCATATATAATTAATTATTTTTTTTATATACATGTATATTTTAGTTAAAGTAGACGAAGACATGATTATATTAGCATCAACATTTTGGTATAAATTGCACTTTTTATTTGTTTGATATTCAATGAAAATGTAATAATAGTTAGTGAGGACATGCAAACATGCTTGTTGTCTATACTTAGGCAACCCATTATATTTAAATTAAAAACATTTTAAAAGAAATTGTGTTGCATTATAATGCAAAGGCACCTGGTTCTATTAATTGACAGCATTACAATGCATTTTGTGATTTCCTTCAATTGAAAATCTTTGAAGCAAGTTTGGGGGACTTGAAGGGCACCCATTTCAGAGAATCACCCGGATACAATAAAAACTATTGAGGAAATATTTTCCTTTGACATTGATCCAGTATTAAACGAGATTGCTGCAGTTGGCAGCAGAGAAACAAGCTACAACGTAAATTAATAGGATAATTTTCCAGCTTTACGTTCAAAAAAGGGCTTGTTTTGCTTCTGACAAATTCACATTAATATTCTAAGTGTCTGACAACATTATAGAAAAGATTTCTAAGGAGGTCAACCTTTCTGTTACAGATTAAGATCCTTTTTTAAAACATAAAAGTCTGTGAAATTGCGATCGCTAAACCCACCAGACTCCATGTAAATTATCAGTGATTTTAGCATCGTAAAACACAGCTTTCTAAAACATCTCCGAGCTCTGAGCAGCGCTGGCTCTGGCTGTATTGAGCAACTATCTGCTCCGTTTGGTTGGTGTTTTCTGTCTTTTATTCCAATTTCAAGTCTGTCAGTCACATTGAAAACTGGGGACAAATCCAGCAGGAGACAGGTCACCAAAACCGGGGACTGTCCCCAGAAACCGGGGACATCTGGTCACCCTAGGTTTGGAGTGCCAACGGTCATAAAACATCAGTTATTAGATGGTGACCGTTTTAACTACTGACAGTCACATAACTTTGTGTTATGTTTTGTTGAAGCTAAATTGACCATAAACCTAGCTAGTTCAGTTTTATGTAGCTAACGTTAAACATAACGTTAGCTACATAAAACTGACATTAGCGGTTTATAATTAGCTTTAACAAGGACTAAACACATTCAATGGACATATCGAAACACATTTGACTTTGAGATCAATACAATCATCAATATCACAATTAATTTGATTGGTACTTTTCCGTTTCATGTTTAAAGCAAGGCTAACTTTGGTAAACTGTTGGTTGTTGTGTGTTTAGTTGTTTGTTTCACTAGTTATCCCTAATTTGAATGGTGGTTCTTGCTAAGATATAATCTTATCTATCCACCATCTTCTACAAAATGTCAGGAATTGTTTTGCAATGAACACGGTGTGTTTGTTTTTATGTTGGCATGTATAGTGGAAGATCAGAAGACATGGGGAGGAGTTGTGAGAGAAGGCAATGCACAGATGAAGGACATCATACCACAATAATAGTTTCCATGATGACTAAGAGGACATGTGGGACATCTGGAAAGCTGGCACCTTAACAGTGGTTGAGGCTAGATTGGATACAGCTACGGTGACAAAACAACAGTTAAATTTAGACACCAAAACGCGTAGTTCAGTTCAGGAAACAGATTGTGATTTGAATAAAACTCTAAAGGAACGGAACATGTTTTCTTGGGTGAAAACCTAACAAATATGTAACATTAGTCTAGATTCAGCAGGATTTTTACGTAACTTTTGGCAGTAGCTGTATCCTTTGTACTGTAAACCACCCATCTGTTGTGGATCTTGAACTTCATCCAAAATGAAACTGCACAAACTGGAGCCCTCCCTCTGACCAAATGGCTTTACTGTTCAATTATATTAAAAGGCTGAATTGGAGCATCTAAGGAAAATTTTGCAGAGAATCTGCAAAAAATGTTAACATTTGGCTTGCCATATTCTACTTAATGAAATTGGTAGAGTTGGGCCAGATAAAGTAATTTTGCCGAGTACGAGTATTATACGTGTAATATGAGTCAATATCTGTGCTCGGATTGAATAAAAATCTTCATTGGGTAGCTGACTGTGTCTGCGTTCTGTGATAGGCTAGTCCAAGCGCCCCTCCTCTACAATATTCTGTGATTGGCTAGTCATAGCGCCCCTCCCCTACACACATGAATATTTCTTGTGTTACTGTGTCCCGCTCTGCTCACTCAAACACAGAACACTGAGGAGAGAACAGCTCTCCCTCTCCCTCAGTCACTCTTTACCGTCTTTCCCGTTAACGTTTAGGGTTTCTTCAGCTTCAGGTTTGTTTTTTACTTCGGTTTGTATTCTGGTAAACGTTATTTGTTCAGACATGGTGCTTGGTAGAATGAGACTCGCATTGCGTCTCTGCCTCTGCCCTCCGCCCCCCTCTCTCTCTGTCTCTCTCTTACTCACTCACACACACACATACCTGGTGTGAAAAAAAAAAAAAAGAACCACATCGACATCCTTATGGGCATTACGGTATGGCCCTATTGTACACCATGCTAATCTAGTTTAATGTTAATTACAATGGTGGTACTTTGAAAACTTTCATCCCGAGTGAATACTCACTAGTACTAGGGATGAAAATTTGGAGTATCTCGATATTAAAATGTAGCATACTCAGTTCTGGATTTCTGCTGCTTTCAGGATTACGATAAAATACAACAAATTGCTTGTTGAACTTTGATCAAATGACAAAAAGTGTAGACATGGAGTGCATTGTCAATTAAATTTGTAATTGACAATGTTAGCTAGCTAGTTGTTAACCTGTTTATTTGGAGCTAGCTGTTAACCTGTGTATTAAGCTAGCCGTTTCTTGTATAGTAGCTAGCTAACTAAATAGCTTCAAGTAGGCTACTCCTTTATCAAACTTATTGCTAAATGACGACCAAATCATCAGTATTTCTTTCTCTCTATATCCATATCTTGTCAACAAAATTATTATATTCATGATTTCTAGTGTTTAATTCTAGGTACGTCAAGTATTATAGAGCTTATCGTAGCACGGTGGAATTATGAGACCGATGTGTTGAAAATGAGTCAGTGAGTACATGACGCGTCTGACATGTTGTATCAAATGTTTTATTTAGCTAAAAGTCTTAACGCATACTCAAATCCTTGATATTCGGCAGAGGGAAAAAGATCCCTGATGTAGCTCACTGCTCAAGTTGGGATTGGAATCCTATTCCTCCTTCCCAAATGGCCCCTTGCCCGAAGAGTGAACTGCCGGTAGGCTGTCAACCTAAACAGTCGGAGAAAATTATATAACAAGTTAGCCTAGCCCAGTTGCCAATTTGTAAAATAGTGTTAAATACCTGCTATTTATGGGGCGCTCCAGCGTCTCAGGTCGGACATCCCTTAAAGAAAACATAGCCACCTCCAACACCTCTCTCACCGCACAGCATCCGAAATGACCGATGCATAGTTCAATCTATCAATAAATGGTCCAGGTTAACCTCTCTACAACAGATCAATTCCAGCGTAGTTTCCATGCTCCGGCAGCGCCCACACATACACCAGTCACTCCTCCCCCAAACAAGGTATTTAAGGTGGAGCCTGAACCTGATCTTCCTCCACGTGGTGGTAGTCAGACACCACAGGCCTGTCCCTCACAGGCTCAAACGGTCATTTTCATGTGTATATAATATGCTGCAGCCGTTCTAATACTAACAAATGCAATTTTTGTGTTGCTTTAAAAAAAGGTATATTGGGTTTTTTAATTAACAAGTTATCGTTTATTTTTTCAGTTCAGTTCATCTTTAACTTTTTGCCTAAATAACACATTATCTCTGTATTTTTGAGAACTTATGTCCTTAACTTTCTGTTTAAACAACATATCCCTGTATTTCTGTGACTTTTTTCCCTTAGCTTTCTGCCCAAATAACATATTATCTTTGTATTTCGGTTTACCCCTTGCCTTAGCTTTCTGCTTGACTTTCTGCCTAAATAACACATTATCTCAGTACATCTGTGATTTTATTTCCTTAACGTTTCCTTGATATTGCATATTAGATTGGAAACGCCTTTTCCTTTTAAAATACTTAAAAAAATAATTATTAAATAATTATTATTTGAACTACAAACACTTGCAGTACACTGTGGCTGTTTTTTTTGAATTCCTTGTACACAGTCTTGGATGAATTACCCACTTTATACAACTCATAGCATCTCTGCTCATCAACATGTTGGACACAAACCACTGACTCAAAATAATTTTACTCACTTCAAGTAAATGCCTTGATTTGAAAACCATCTGTCACCACTGTATATAAAAATGTCCACCCCAAAAGCATTTGCTGTTGCCTGGATTTCTATGTCTGTGGCACAAGTGGCAGAATATATCATCGACTATTATATTTACTCTGATGTCAGAGCATATTCTGTTCCAACTAACTCCATGTGTTCTTCACTGTGACTCTTTATATACTTAACCGCAAGTCTTTCTATCTATTTATGACTCTTTGGGGAACCACTGATCACTTGAGCTACTGCTCCAAAGAAATTACTGTTGTTCTCTACAACTTTAACTGTCTTACATAGAACACCCATAGAACCAGACACTGTTGGTCCTTGCAAATACTTCTTTACAAAATCCACATTACACTTCTTGCACAATGTTTTTGCAACTTTAGTGGCTCAACTACACATCTTGCAACTAAACTTAAACTATCTAAACAAACGCTATTCTGCATTCTACTTTGTGGTCGAAAAGTGTCCACCTTAGAACAAGGAGTCACTACTTTGCAATAGCCATAACAACTCTGATTTTGAGATTGTTTAACATAAACAACCGTCTCATTACTGTTACCATTGCAATTTTCCAAATACACTCCCTGATTTGACAGCTGCCTATTCTTGTAACTATATTAAAGCCAGCGACCATTACAATATGTGAATATATTTACTCCTAAACAATCTGCTGCTGCTTGAATCTCAATTTCTGTCGCCCAACTGCAAACTAAGTGCATTTTAGAAATGCTGGGGTATTCTGCCATTGATGAATACTCAGTTGTTAACATTCCCTCATATAACACACCATTTCTTTCCAACTGCTCAACCACAGAACGTCAAATTTCTTTGTGATAATGCTTTGTGCCACTCACAGCTTGACTGACTGCTCTAAAGACACAGATTCCATCACCAACTATTTTGTCATTGCTACATGGAGGCCCTAACTCACCGTTTGTAGATACAAAATCAACTTTCACTGATTCTACGTTCAACTGTGTGCACAGAGCTTGTGCAACTTCCTTACAAAGAGGATTAAACTGCAGTATTCTACTCACATCATCACCTACAAATTCTACATCTGAATCAACATCACCTACATGTACTACCTCTGAAACATCCCTGCTTTTAACTTTCTTAGATGTAAACGCCCCTGATGAACTCTTCCGCTTTGTACCTCTCTGACTCTTGGTGCAGCCAAGTGTTGGCTGAAGAGTACTCATTTGAGGTATAGCACAACCCAACTCACTCTCAGCACTAAATGTGGATTCAAGATTCACGCTCAGACCCGACGACAGAACAGAACCTTTGTGAGAGACACGGACACCGGAAATCTCAAAGCTTTTGAGTATTGCTAAAAACGGTTGCAAATTTGCAAATGTGATCATGCACATGTTCAAGGCAACTAAAATACACAACAACACTCTACCCTTTTTCATCAATCAACCCAGTCACACTGCATGCATGAGAGTCAACCACAGCATGCTGTCCATCTTGACCAATGATTGCACATTTATTACTATTCAATGTCAGAAAGCATGTGTCATATTTCATACGTAATTTTTCTAACCCATTTCTTAAGGTTCTGTACACACCTGCCTCAATAAGCTCTCCCTTAAAAAATCAACCTCTCCAGTGACATCAGTCCCCATACCAACCAGCTAAACAAATCAAACATTGACAAATACTAGTATTGTCTAAAATACTATAAAAAGTTAACCTGGATAGCAGTACGCAACAACACCTCCACAAAGGTGGGTATACCATTACTGTCACTCAAATGGACCTGCAAAAAACAAACAAAAATTGACCAATGTGTGGCAGCCGGTGTTGATTGGGTGGTACACAACTACATAGTCTGTGTGGAAAACACTGAAACTTTTACTCTCAATATGTGTCTGCCATGAACTGACAATGGCATATCAACTACAGACAAGTGTACTGTATATCACAACACATATTCTACTTATGCCATCTCTGCTCCAAAGCTCAAGCTTATCCAAAGGAAAGTACTCGGCAATAGAGAAGTACTTCACACCTTAGGGGGACAAAACAACAATACTTATAAAAAAATACATAGTTGTATTTTCACTCTCTGCAACCTGCAAAACTATTGTTAATTTCATAGAAATTATTTATTTATCCAATTCAATTTGTCTGAGAATATATATATATATATATATATATATATATATATATATATATATATATATATATAACAGTTTTTTTTTAAACATACCTAAACGGGCTGCCACACAATGAAATTCTTGCCGCATATGATCCTGCCAAACGTCGTCAACATTCAAGCGAGGCGGGAAGTCGAACACAAAGACCTACACAAAACAGTAGTTGTTCATTAGAAAAGCAGTTAATTTGTTTCATACCCATTCAAAATATTTTTCATCACATTTTTCTGCAACAGTGTATGGTAAATATGGTACCAAACCTATTAAAAAAGCAATTTTTTACCTTTGGTCTGTCTGCCATAGACAATTCTGCAAGTAGTTGCAAAATCAGCCAAACACATCTCCTCAAACTCCGGTGTTTCAGGTCTGGCTTTGTACCTGTCAGTCAGAGACGTCATCCACACATCTGAACATTCTGCTGTTGGGTTTTCTAGGAATGAGAGGGGACGACTCATTTTCACTGCATTGTCATCTGTCAGTATAAATACAACATCACGTGAACGCTTCTTCATGTTGATTCCACATGCACGACTCACACATTCCTGAGCACTGACTTCTCTTTTTTTGGAATACGCCTGCATTATTTCTCTCATTTCATCACATTCATTGACGTTGTCTCTGCTGGAGTTTTCGATGACTGTTTTCAGTTTTTTTCAGTTTTACTTACGTGTCTCTATCTTCAGCAAATTGAAAACCAATAGCATTATTTATCCATATAAGACCCTGGAATATGGTTCTAAGAATAACTATGGTTTAACTAAGGTTTTGTAAATGACAGATTAAATGTCTTCAACCTTAATATATTCAGTGGTTTATTTTAATCTAAGCAAAGAATACAGTTTCTCCTTACAGACGGTTTATTTCACTTTATAAAGGTGTAACAATAATAAAGCATGTGCAAAACTTTTTGATGCAAACAATATGGGTCAAAGAAAAACAATACAATGTATGTAGTGTAATTAATTTTACACATGTACTACACAAGTAATTTAAACTGAATATGTGCACTCTGGTGTGAAGATCTTTGGACTCAATAAACCTTTTGGAATAGAGCTTCACAGCAACACGGTCCTTTTTCTAGTATAAATATAGAATTAGACTTCAATTTAATGTTATGTACTTTAATAACAGACAGTTTTAAATGACACACTTTATAACACCAACTTATATATTTGGAAATGTACCAGATTTAATTTAGAATTCGTTTTTACAGGCCAATGTTTGTGATAATCGTTATGTAGGTGTTTCCAATCTTTATAAATAATTTAACTTTATTTGCAATTTTACTTTAATTTTACTTTATTCTCTAAGAAATACTTTTCTTAACAATTTATTTAATTATGAGTGTTACCAAATAGAATATAAACAATATTGAAAATTCAAAAATACGATAATTAGGTTTTTTTCTAATTGAAAATATCAAATCAAATGTGAGAGACAGGAAAGGTAGAGCAAGTGTGAGCAGAGAAACTCACAGAACCATAAACAGAAAGATCAGCTTCCAATCAACCAGTGAATCCAAAAACAGATAGCAGTATCTGTAGCATTAGAGTCCAAAAAATAGTTTGCAAAAATATTGTTCCAATACTCAGAGGGAGACTTGAAAAGTTGAAATGCAAGTGAGATAGAGTGGGACAGAATTAGAGGGATAGAGAAATTTAAATTTAGAATTAGATTTGACAGGAGGGATAGAAAACCTTAAATGAAGTGATGAGGTAGAGAGTAATAGGAGAGGTGAATGATCTTAAACAGATTTGATAGAGGGATAGAAGCTGGAGGCCAGCGCACTTGTAACACAAAATGGAAACATGCATTAAACATTCAAAACAAGAAAAATCATTACATGAAAAGTGATTGCATTGAATATTAAAGCTAAAGAGGGGAGGATTTTCAGCTTCATTTTACAAGACAAGAAAGAAGAAATTCTCAGCAGTAATTTATATTATCAAGATTTTTTAGATGACTATAACATAAAATTCATAGGTATTCTGTTTGTGTGTGTGTGTGTGTGGCATTTTTCTAAACAAAACTTAGTTTACTTTACTTAGCTTACTTTAAGTTTACGTGGCATTCGAGGAGTTTGCACTTCCTCTCCCCCCCAACTTTTCTGTCTCTCCCTTATTGATTAAAACCTTTCTATGGAACATGGTGGCAATTACTATTCCAACAGCATTCATAAATATCTAAATATTTAAAAAACAATAAAAACATTTATTGTTGCAAACATTTCGACTTTTTATTCAATTATCCCAAAAATAACTCATACATAACTCCATATATACAAAACACAACAAATAACCCCCCCCCCCCCCCCACATCAAAATTAATTTATACCTCCCCCTTCACTACTTTGGCCTTGGTGACCCTCTTCCCCTTTACCAGTAGTTGGACATAAAATGGCAGCTTAACCATTTCCAATGGGGTCCAATGGTCCTCCTCAATGTCAACTACCTGTTCCCCCTCAATCAAGAGTTGTAGCATTCCCTTTTTACCCTCCATCTCAATAGTCCCTAAAGCGCTGATAACAATCACACTGTCGGTCTCCTATTGGGAAGAAATAAACCTTTGTTAAGACAGGGAAGACCACCAACATCTTTTAAACACGTGTGTGCAATTATGGGAGGACAGAACAATCACAATGCCTAAAATTAAATCTGACATACTTCACTTTTATTGGAACAAGGTAAAACATCTTAAAACCTTTTAAGCATGCATATAAGAATATTATAATAATAAATACTTTGTGGCTCTTTACTGATTACTGGTAATTACTTAAGTTTGTTACTTATTATTATTATTATTATTATTATTATTATAAATGTCTTTGTTTTGGATTTTAAGGTGTATCCTGCTACATGTTCCTGTGTGTTTGTCATGTTTAGATTAACAATCAAATGTATGAAATCATAAAAACGTCATCATAAAACCTACCTCACAAAATTTATAGTTTGTGGACTGGACACGGTTGCCATAAGAGGACTGGTGTCCCTTCAGGTGTGTCAGCTTGGCCTCGTCGCCTAAACCAAAAGAGAACAGGGCTGCCTCAAGCCACGGAGTGATGGACACCTGTGCTTTGTCCTTTTTTAAAAGAAAAAAAAGGAAAATATAAGAATTGTTTTTGCTACCATTTCCATTAATATTTCCTCAAAATAAAAACAAAATTAACATTCAACTATATGAAGCTGTAGGCAGTGTCTGTTTTCTCTGTTCTCCTGTAGCAGTACATGGCTCGGAAAAGGTCTCATCGGTCCAAACACAAGCTAACTTTAAATAGCTTACCTGCTCCAGCACTACAGTCTTCATATGCACCGTATCTTTTCCCACCTTCACCATTTTAACTGCAGAGATCTAAAAACAATACAATGTATCATTGTCACTAGACATATTATACTAACAAGCCCAGAATATGAATTATTTTTCAAAACTTACCTCCACCACCTCTCCCTGTAAAGTGAGGAACCCCTCTTTACTAATTCCATCTTTGACTGCAGTTTCTGTTGAGTTGGGGCATAGAAGTTTTTCTGCACCTGCGTGCAGCTCTTCTCTCACTTCCACCAGCGCAGACCTAAAGAACTATGTGTCTTTAGTAATGTTTATGGCAAATGGTGGGCCCTCACCGCGCAGGCAGTAGCCACGCATTATATCAGCTCCGCCTTGGCTGACTCTTCATGCGAACGCCTCAAAAGTTTTACACAGGCTGCACCCGTCACTCAGGATGACAAGTCTGTTGTGCTTTGTTGCCAAGGCCTCGGCAACCCCACTCTCATCATCAAAACCCCACGACACCACCCGCCTCTCATCCCTCATCCCCACCACAGTGACGTGGAGTAGAGGAGGCCGGGAATAAGGGGTCTGTGGGCGTTCAGATAAGACCTTTTGAAGTGCCATTCAAAAATAAAAACAAAGAGAGCTTAATTAGAAAACACACACAAAACCTCACAACTACCTTATTTCCAATATGTACTTTAATTAGGGGTCCAAGCCCGACGGATGCGTGGACCGCGGTAACGCAAAGCGTACGCGGTTCACACAGCAGGGATGTGGAACCCTATTTTCCTAGGGTTTTTCCTTATTAGGGGTCCAAAGCGATACGCCGTTCACACAGCAGGGCTGTGGAACCCTATTGTTTTAGGACTGGTCCGGAAGTCCGCAGAGACCTCAGACGCAAAAATGGACCCACGTCCACCACAAGGTGGCACTATAGCAGAAAGAAATGCGTTTGGCCCTATAACTCCCAAACCATACATCGAAAATTTAAAAACCTTATATCCACGCGTTCTCTGGATCCAGCTGAATCTTGTGATTTCCGCTTAGACTTTTATGCGTGAAAAATCGCGATTTATCGAAAACCAACTTTTTTCAAACTCCTCCTAGACCGTGCAATGGATCTGCACGAAACTTGGCAGAAATCATCTCCAGACAGACCTGACAAAAAAGTGTATAAAGATTTTTTGGATGGATGGATGGATGGATGGAAAAATTGTGCATATTACGCGCAAACAAATTTGTGTAGCTATCTATGAAATCCCTAACATTGCCATATCTTTGCCAAAATAAATGCTGTCAAAGCCAAACTTTAGAATATTACTTGATATGACCCTCTGAGGCTGTAATACAAATTTCACTAACATTGGCCACTAGAAGGCACTACAAATACAAAAAGTTTATTACTCACGAACGGCTCATCTGATTTTTACAAAATTTGATGGTTACCATCCAGGGCCACTCCTAGGGTGGTTCTTACAGTGGGGTACTGATAGGTTCAAGTGGGCGTGGTCTATGGGCCACAGTCTGGATTAACCACTTCCACTAAAGTGAATTACTTGAAATTAACATGACAAGATAGAATTGTTGGCTTGGGGGCAAGTTATAGAGACAGAAAAAAGATGATTTTTTTTAATCTCTCCACTCTAGTGACATCATTCCACACTCTACTTCACGCTATACACACATTATAAATGCAGAAAAATCCTAAAATGTACACTATACTTAAACAGCTTTTTCACAAAAACTGTAAAATACGTCAATCTAAAACGACATAGCCGGATAGCTGATTATGTGAACATTTTAAAGTTTGAACCACGTCTGTAGGTGAAAGTATGAAGGAGCTGAAAATTTTAGGAGCAGAACAAGATTTGAAGGATTTGAAGCTTGCTCTCATTGACTTTAATGTTAAAATAAAATGTTTAAAAGCTTAATATTTGAAAAAATATAAATAGTAGAAAAATAGTTGAAGTCCCATCATCTGCTGAAAGAACTGAAGATTGGAGCCTGTATTGGTTGATGTCCTGTTGACATGCAGAGAAATCTACTTCTTCTCCTTTTAAAAGTAGCTCTGCAAACTAAGAAAAAGTACATTATAGAGTTTTCAAATTAATACCTGTTAGTAACAAGGAATAATGCCTTACAGAACCAAATCAGTTGTCAGTGAACAATATTTTTGTTTAAGTCATTAGTCGTCTTAAAAAGAATTTGTTGTCTAACATTTTTAGAACGTACTTTCAGGGCAAATACCCCACAAGAGGTGGAGTCGGACTGTTTGGGATGCTGGACTGTCTCACATCTCCACCTTGAGACATTACATTCCTTTTTTCGCATGAATGCCTTGAAGACATTAAAAAACATTTTAATCATTAATGTTGGCAGTGCGGCATGCAAATTATAATATACTGTATATTTCATGTATTTAAGTCCACTGTCATTTCTAATTGAAAGTGGACAAAAGACAAAAAATGTTTAATGTTTAGCAACCCTTCCCTTGTTGTTTCCAAACATCTTTGGAGGTTTTTTTTGGACTCCCCCAGTGGATCCAAGAATATCGACTTCTTGTTTTTTGGGTATATGACCTTCATAGTTAAAAAAAAAAAGCATTTTAAAAAATAAGCTCTTTAATAATAATTTATTTTTTCTTGACATGAACGTTTTGGCAGGTTTATGATGTATAGAAATAATTTTACCGCTAGTGTCCAGTGGTGATGGTCATTAATAATGCCCAGAACAATGTTGTACTCCAGGGGTTTCATCAAAAATTGAACAGAAAAAATGTTGAAAGAAGAGTGCAACTTCATGCAGGATTGAAACCATCTGTCTATATTACTCACTACTGCTCTCTTATCAGCTTATTGTGTATTAACCTTTCTTAATGAAAAATTGTTACAGACACTATGTTGCTGAAAAAAAATACTATTACTTATATTTTAAGTAATTCCAAAAATGTTGCCACCATTTTTAAGTAATCTGAAGAGTTCATTAGAGTACATCCATGAGATTTATGATGCCAATACAGACCTTGAGTCTTGGAGTCCACCTGTTCCAGATGGCAGTCATGGCAAATGAGTCTCTAAATGCTGCCTTTGTGTTTTGACTATTATGGTTATGCACCAATACTGCCAGATGTGCATTGATTGACTGTGAATAAATATTAAACATATATTGTTTTAGATAGGTGTTGATAGCTCTATAGCTGACAAACAAATTAGCTTATACATATAATTTTCAAAAATGAGCACAGTTTTTAAATTATATTATCTCACCTCACTATCCAACTCCATGTTGGGACCAGTGTTCTTAATGTCCCAATAAAACTATTTATGTGCCCCTATTTTGGAGAGCAGGACATGGGCATCCCGTCCCGCCCAAGCATCCTGTACATCTGTAAAAAACAATGTAAAAATAAATAATGACGGCTGTCCCAACTTTTCGGAGACGTGTATGGAGGACCAGGTCTACCATATTTAAAAATTCACGAGTCCCGCACCTCGAGTCGGAGTCGAGTCTGAAGTCACTGTGTGTGCGACATAACGTTACTTTCTATGCATTCTTGATTAGTTCCATAACTTTGTAAATTAACAAGCTAGCAAGGGTTTGCCTTTCTCCTGTGTCATTCTTGTGAATTGGTAACGTTACACACACTGGTTCTATTGGCATCACATGTAATGGTACACTCACCTTATGTCATTCTCTGCCATCCGACGATGAACTGTTGTTTCGCTGACTCCAAAAAGCCTTGCAATGGCACCAACATGCAAACCCGCATGTAAAAGTCCTTCCACGGCGTCCACAGGCAGCATATAAGCAGGGCGACCAGCCATCCCAGGTGTGTGATTAACGTTAGCGACCGAGTTAAGAAGATAGGCCGCTTCCTCCAGATTCTGAAAAACTACATTGTCGACATCTGTGTCTATGTGTGCCGCTAACTGAAACACACGTCCTGTCAGAGCGTCTAAACGAAAAATTATAAAGTCAATACTTATAACGTTAGCATTGTTTTCAAAAACAGTTGCTAAATGCCTCAGCTCACTCACAACTTCATCGGAGGTAGCCATCTTTGTTGTGACTGTGGCCTGTGGCATGTAGATTCGACCGATGCAGTAAAATGCTAACCAACAAATGGGCAGAAGTTGACCCTTAAGACCAGCTCCTCCTCATTTGCATAATGAGGCAGGAATGCATGAAGAAATGTAAAATTGACAGGCAGAAATAAATACCAGGGGTGAAAATAAATAGGGTAGAAAATGCAACGGAAGAATAAAACAGACACAAAATTTAAACACACACAGAAATAAATACATTTAAAAAATAAGTAATTAATAAATAAAGTTGAAGATTATAACGGACAATAAATAAATAAGGTAATTATTACAAAGGTGAATAAATAAAGAAGCTAATTAAAAGAGACTTATACATTTATGTCTCACTGTATAATTTAATTTCTATCTACATTTATTTGTTTATTGTATTTTTTGGGGCAATTAATTGTATGCTTATTTATTTATTGAGCATTTATTTATTTCTGTATTTATTTTAAATTATGGTAGACCTGGTCCTCCATAGACGTGTTGGCTACAGAGACAGGAGAGACAAGAACATGAATTGTTTGTATATTGAAAATTGAAATACAATAATTACATTTCTCAGCTACAGCTTAATTATATTGTGCTGTTGATGTTGCAGCCAGTGGAGCTGCTGGCCGCAGGGTGGCTGTGGCTGGTGGAGTAGCTGGATGCCTTCTGGGCTGGTGGAGATGTGGTCTACTGTGGAGCTGCTTGCTGGGTGGCTGAAGCCTGCTTGGGGGCTGTGGCCAGTGGTGTTGCACCTTGCTGGGGAGCTGTTGTAGCACCCACTGGAGCGTTGCGTTTGGTTTTATGTGTGTGGCACTCTGGGTTTTTCCTTAATGTTATGTTTAAGCTCGTCAATGTTTATTTTGTCGCAGGAGTGCTCCATTTTCGTCCTGCAGGTCAGCACTTTTATGTTTGATTGCCATTATTATGAATGGCCCTACAAGATTTGCCTCCAATTTCGCCCCTTCCTATGTTGGCTCCTAATGTTTTGCCTTAAAAATCTGTTCCCAACTTGGAAGAATGGAGTATTGTCAGTAGGTTTTCCTCTTTTTTTTTTCTTTCTCGTGTTTGGTGGCCAGGTTTTGTCAAACAAGGTCCATTAACTGCTGTTGTTATTGTATGTCTTGAGCCACAACTTCCTGCGCCACAACGTCCTCCACAGTGCTGTCAAACTATAACCAAAATTACATTTCCTTCACATAAGGGTGTGTATGCATGTCTGTGATATACACATCTAGAGAGATATAATTAGAAAAAAGGATAGAAAAATACAAATATATGAGAAACCAACCATATAATGGTCTGGGACTTCTGATGGATATCGAGCCTCTCTGCCGAACATAAGATAATAGAGCAAAAATGTTCTTGTAGTTTGTTCTGAGACCGAACATTACAGCATCCAGATAATTGTCCAAAGTATCTGGATGCTGACCCACCAGTTTGCTCAGGGTTCCAGGGCTGCCAACTCTCACGCATTGGCCGTGAGACACACGCATTTGACTGGTTTCACACGAGCACACGCCACACCCCCGATTTCTCACGCTGAAGTGTCAACCCGGTCGGTCAAATTTATGAAAGATGAGTTTATCTATGTTTTTACCTGTTGAGCCACTTGTGATCGACTAGTTGTGCTTTCAGAGACTGTGAGTGGGTTCAAGAGCGCTCCCTGTCTGTGGAATTTTCAAATTGTCGCAAAATGAGAACATTTTTTTCACGAGCCATCCCAGGTGCATTTCCCCTGCTTCAGGTATGAGCTCTGATTATCACAGACCGTCCGTCGCTTCGTGTCCACTCTCTCTGTAAAGATGGAGGTGAGCAGCGCGGCTGGTAGTGTAGCAACTTCAGTTCATTGTAGTGGACCCGCTCTGCTGGGGGCAGTGACGCGTTGCATCCATGCGTAGACCTCCGATAAAGAGCAGCGTTCGGACACCTCTAAACTCTGTCAGAGACCAGAGACCCAAATGGGCCTCTGAGTCTGTCAGACGGTCTGAATGAGATCTACCATATCAGCGGAGGAATGACATGCACAGCAGACTAGATTACAACTCTCCACATCTCGGACAACAGAGATGGGAGGAGTTATGTGCACAAAGTTGTAAATATGAGCAGAAATCTGGTGAAACACACCTGAGCTATACTAGCCTATATATATATATATATATATATATATATATATACACACGATACTGCAACGTTGGGCCACTATTGTGCATCTCTAAATGTAACTGTAAATAATTAATTTGATGTTTTTTAAAATGAACAAATAGTCTTTATTTTCACAAAAAAGTAAAAACAGTAAGTGGGGCCAGAGGATGACAGCCAAACATTACTGAACATTGGCACAAAGGTTAAAGGATCAGAATTTATGTAACTCAGTGGTTCTCATTCTTTAGAATTTCAGTGGTCTTAGTTGATCCCTCAACATTAATTTAACTTTGGGTCCCTGGTCCCTACACCAGGGATTCCTGGACCTGTTCACCACAGACCCAAATCTTCTCAGCTGTTGCTGACATATGCTACTGTCTCTTCATGTGGTTCATTATGTTTGGCACATTGTGTGGGTCAGTTCTTATATTATAAGAAGTTAATAATCTATATAATGTAAATGCTGAATGCCCTAAAACCTGTTGATACAACAACACAAAAGCTCCTAACCCTACAGTTTTGCACATATCATGTAAGACTTGATTTCTCCATTTTTTTTGCAAAAAAACTCTCCAGAAAGTGCCATTTAATGGTTTATTTTTCAAATTTTTTTCCTGGGGGGGCATACCCCCAGACCCCCCTAGGGAGTCCCCCATCCACCCACATATACCAAATCCCAATTTAAACCCTAAAGGATAAAGACCAAAAGAAATTGCTTTGTAGCGGCAAAATATGGGTTGGCCCCCCCAAAATCTCACTCCAAGGTTTTTGGAAAAGTTGGCAGCCCTGGGGTTCTGTGAATGACAATTCCAAATATTATATTTATAACATAATCATCATGATATTTATGACTGGGATCTTCTTTTTTGTAACTGTATTATTGTAATTCTCTGTAGACCATTTCAGTGTTAATATTCCATAGAAGAGTATAATGACTTAAAATGACTTGTTGATCTGGAAACATAAGCCAAAATCATGAGAAGAAACACACTAATTACACCTTCAGTGGGACTCCAAAAATTACAGAAAGCATAAGGATTTTACAATAATACATTTTGTAAAAGTAATAGATGGTAAATCAACAACATGTACACATTTTTTGGCTGTGACTGAAGTAGGCTACTTACGGAATTGACAAATTCTTTGCCCTGGTCAGTTAGAACCCTTTAAGGGGCTTCAAATTGATGGACAAATTTTAAGATGCAAGAAGTCACCTCATTGGCTGACTTTGACTTCAGAGGGTAATAAGCCTGTGGCCATTTAGTCAATCATGACACAAACATATTGATGTCCATTTTAAGTTGTGGACAATTTTCCGACCATGTCCATCCCTAACAACTCAAATGGTAAATAAATAAATATTTCACATTTAAATTTTATTTCAGACATCATTTTTATTTTATCAAGCACTATGAAGAGAAGAGCAGGTGGAACAAAAGGTAGAAGGTACAAAAAGTGAAGAATAAACCTTATTCACTGAAAAATTAATATAAATGGGTTGCTAGGGGGAAATAAACAGCCACAACTAATCTAGGCTTAGGCCAGATCAAAAGGAGTTCTGCTGCTATGCAAGTAAAAAAGTAAAAGTTAAAAAAAAGAAGTTATTATTGTGATGTTTTTTGTTGTGTAGTAGTTGTTTTGCTGTATAGTATTTGTTTTGCTGTTTTATTATATTATGTATAGTATTTGTTTTGCTGTTTTTAATATATGAATATCCTGTGCGGCGTCCTTGAGTGCCGAGAAAGGCGCCTTTAAATAAAATGTAGTATTATTATTATTATTAAAATAAATAAGGAAACAGATAAAGACCTTTTTTGCCACTTGCTTGGCTAAAGCTTGGTTCCATCGTATTTTGGAGAATCTGAGGATCAAATTCCACAAGGTCTCCAACAATGCAAGCAGGCCCTTGATTGCAACAAAACAAGGAGTTGAATCTCTGCATCAGGGTGATATAAAACCTCAGGTTACCAATATCGTTGATTCAAAGACATTTCCACCGGTAAGCGCCTGGAATTTGCACAACAAGCTATTGATCTCATCTTCAGGGACATCACAGATGGGATCGAGATTATGCCAAAAGAATTCACTTTGCAGCAAAGTGACTGTCCCTCAGTCACTTGCTGACATTTATGCTGAAATACGTGTGGAACGACATGGGACTAATGGGGTGGTGAATGAACACTCAGGTCAGCAGCCACAGTAAAAAGGTAAAAGATGCTGTAATGGTTGCTGAGTCACTGGCACCAAAACATGTAACAGAGGGCCTTGCTTTCAAGGAGCCTGTGGCAACTATTGCAGCGTCAGGCTCAGAATGTAAGGAGACATATGCTGAGCATGCACAGGAAAGGGCAGCACAGGAAATCAGGAAAAGAAATTCCGTCACAATAATTCTGGACAAGCCGGTTTCGCGGAAATTCAAGAAAGCAAAAGTGAACTGGGCCATTGGAAACCCAGATGACATGGTGAATCGCGTGAAACATGGCCCATGGTCGATGGTCGAGGATATATACGATGTGATAGCAAAGAAATTTTCAAAATCTTGACAAGGCCATTTTCCAGGACTTGTGTAAGAGGTGGGGCTGTGCAGCTTGCATTAAGCGGAACCAGTACTGGAAAACGGTATTGTTTTCTCTTTCAAAGATCACCTTGCTGGAATTAACACATTAAAAGGTATTTGAGGTTATTACAATTCTTTTTTTTTTAGATCAATCATGATTTAAAACATTATGTCCATCGGTCTGATCATCATGGTAGCTGCTGTCATCACTGTTCACCTCATGGAGAAGCTCAAGAAGCACAAATAAAAATTAAAGGTAAAAGGTACACTGTGCAGCTTTTGAACACTAATTGAAGCACTTTTTTATTTGAATTATTTTAACTAGAGTCCCTGTTTTGTTTGTATTGTGCACGCTCGAGCTCTCAGAGACGTGGCTCATTCCTGCCACTGTAATCATGCTAATTGGCAGTAGGTGGCAGTAACACACCAGGAAATACACCAACAAAGCCAGAAAACATGGACATAAACAATGTAGGATTTAAAAAATATTTGTACAAAATCTGGTGAAAATGTATTTCAACTCATTTGTAAAGCTTAAATGATACTTTTAACACAGTTTTGCAAGTATAACATCATGTAAATATTGTTTTTTTTCCAAGAAAACTCCACAGTTTTTACTTCAAAGGCCCCTTTTACGCAAATGCTAATGATTCTTAATCATCCAATAATCATACCCAATAATAACTGTGCTCACTGTGTAAATAAAATGATTGTACAGAGATGTTCCAAAATATTTTAGGAGCATGTAAGCATGTAATCTCCTTAACAAAAAATAACATTTATGTATGTATGTATGTCATAGGTTATGTAATGTAACCCTGAATGTTGTTATAGTCATATATGGATGTGTATGTTTATTTTTACATTATGTTTTTATATCTGTTCATTTTTCGGTGAATGCAGTATCCAAGATTCATTGACGCTATACTCAGCATATATTTTGTAATGATTTTGTGAATTTCCATGTATAGTAAATACAACTAAAATGCACACTTGGATTTTATCCTACCTCTCTTTGGAAGATGACAAATTGTTGCAACAAATATGATCAGAATGAGAATAATAAAGACTACAGCAACCACGGTGTCAGTAACTGCGGCGTACAGACACTGTAAAGAAAAACAAAAGCTGGGTTAGAAAAGTACGCCTGGTTTAAATCATGCAACATAGCTGAAAATGCAGAACTTAACACCATGTAGTGTAATATTGCAATTATGCAACGGTTACCAACTATATGAAAGTTATAATCAAACTGGATGCACATGGGGCAATTCAAGATGAGAAAGCAACAGAGGCTATATGTAGTCCCTCCCTATTTACTCAGCTGACTGAGTACTACTAAGCTAACGTAAGCTTTGTACAGATTGTGGGATCGTTTGGTAAAAGACCTGAACTATAGTAATATTCATATAATTTGTATATTTAATACCCTAAAATAATAATACAATACTGTCACGTTGTCACACTGTCACTGAATGATCTTACTTAAACACCACCTGCCTCTAGCCCCAGGATTAATTCAAATAATGGGGTTATTTCTGCCACCGGAACAACTCTTATCTTACATGAGAAATGCTTAAACCTACAGCCTTCGCACCCTTAAAACACAATGAAATATACATACTCTAAAAAAACTATTTTATTAATCACACCATGAAAGCTACAGAACTACAAACTGCGTTATTATCAGCGGTTTTTCTTTTGTCTTCCAATCTTACCAGCATGGCAGAAATGTTTAATAATTTTGATGCCCTCGGTCCAAGTGACCTGGTTGCTATGGTAACAGATGATGGAGCCAATGATGTTGGAGGGTGTGACCTGTGGTCTAGCTCCTCCCTCCTGACTGCAGGTGTGTTTGTCACATCTGAAGGTGCTGTCAATGTGAGTCCACGGTCAGAATAACTGGAGACACTGGATCTGAGGGGGGAGATGTTATAGAAACATGAAAGCAGAACGAAACTATCAGTGTCTCAAATGTTCACAATCTGACCTTGAACTGTGAGGTTGCATCCAGTTATTAATTTAACTGTATCTGCTCTACTGTCTGCCTTCTGTAGATTCTTCAGTTTCAAAGAGCAATCATCAAAGACATTTGGTCCTATACCAGGTCAGAAATCATACTTAATTAACTTTTTATGGTATTGAATCTCCCAGAGCCCAGTTTTTCAAAAGTAATCCAGTGAGATTTCAGATAACAGATTGGACCACATCTTGGAAATGTTTGTTTTTTCAAAAGCAAAAGAGGGATTGCGAATTAAGATCAGACCATGTAATCCGATTTTACATTTGATCTGGATCAAACCTGTTCTCTGGGTTTTTCAAAACTTGCAAGTCAACAGTTTGGGATCTCGGATTTGATCAAAAAAGAAGGGTGGATCCCGATTTTTCGAATTGAACTGGGTAAAGAACAAATCTTTCTTCTCCAACTGCAGCAGATAACAGTGCAGATGGAGATACATCTCCTAAAGGCAGAAGTGGAAAGAGCTGGCATCTGTTCTGTAAATGATTCTTGACTATTGGATAGTATTTTTTTTGTTCATTTATTAACAGTATGACAAAATAAGGAATGTGAATGGTTTCTGTTCATTACAGTGTTTCTGTTTCTTAAAATTAAAACAAACGATGGCTATTTGTGACCACCGGTATTTTGCCTACCTGTTCTATGCTAAGCCAGTAGGCTACACTGTTGGTTCCATTTCAGGCTCTGGTAAACAGGATTCTGCAATCCTGACATTTGGTATTTCACAGTGGTCCAATCCAATGTTCCTTTAAAAAACTGCCATAAAAGTAAGATGGATCAGGTGATCCTGGAAAGCAAAACATTGGATTTCCAAATTTGGATTAATTTGATCCAGATTACATTTTTTGGATGATGTTCATGTTGTAGAACAGCAATGCATCGTGATGCATTCACCAGCTCCAAAACATTATAGTGCAGCGCAAACAAGCAGCACAACCAGTGTGTGTGCATGAGGCCGGACGGAGCAAGCAGCAGGAGCTGGAACAGCTGAAAATACAAAAGTTAGTTTAGATAACTTGTTCAGGAAAATGTGTTACTTTGCCATCATTCTCAAACTGGTATATATTATTGAAATTGTGTTTGTCAGTGAGTCAGAAAAAAAACTTGATGCTCACCTGAGGAACTTCATATACTGTATTCTCCCGGATCTCTCTTGTATCTGCAGGCAGTCATAAAAACACATGTTGATTTGATATAATTTTCCTTTTTTCAGCTTTACCTTGATTACTTTACATTTATATGATAATATTTTGTGTCTAAAGTTCTCCATCTTCACACAGCAGCACACTTTAAAAATTAGGGGGATGACGTTTTTCTTGACCTCAGTTGTCGGAATAGGGTTCCTAGGTTCGAAGATTGTATTTCTTTGGGTTTTTCGAAGAAAGGATCTTGAATACCCCCTTTGTCTAAGTGTTCTGACTAGGGTTTGTGTCGCCCTTTCTTTGTCTGACGGGTTGCTGCATATCCTATGAAATCTAAGGAATTGTGATTTTAAGATTCCCTTAAAGACATGCTGTGGGTGGAAACTCTCTTTGTGCAGTAGTGCATGTGTGTCCGTAGATTTGAAGTAGACTCTTGTATCCAGGGTGCCTGTCTTTGAAAACTGTGAAGTCTTTGTGAACTGTGAACTTTGAAGACCGTGGTGTCCAGAAAGTTGACCTCGCTGTCATGTAAGATTGGATCGAGTTCAATTGAGTCATGGTGACTGTTGAGGGTTTGGACAAAGTTTTTGAACTCCCCGTCCGAGTGGATCCAGACTCCCCAAATGTCATCAAGGTATCTGAAGTACTTTAAAGGGAGTTTGTCACATTTGAGGAATGCCGTTTCCTCCCAATCCGCCATGTAGATGTTCGCATAGGCTGGCGCAAAGCGTTTGCCCATGGCTGTGCCTTTGACTTGAAGGTAATATTTACCGTTGAACTCAAAGTCATTTCTCGTTGGGCTCAAATGTAGAAGCTGAAAGATTTTGTTGTTGGGCATGCCCGGTACGGGGTATTTTTTGAGCCATTTTGCTATGGTTGTCATGCCCATGGGGATTTCAATGTTTGTATATAAGCTCTTGACGTCCATAGTAAAAAGCTTGCAGGGTTCGTTTATTATTGTTTGCCTAATCTTGTGGACAAAGTCGGCAGTATCTTTGAGGTAGCTCGGGTGTTTGATTGACAGTGGGGTTAAGAAGAAATCCAGGTATTCTGCTATGCCATAGCTTTCGCTGCCGCAATCCGATACAATTGGTCTCCCTGGTGGAATATTATTGGACCAACTGGTTTGTGGTTTGTGTATTTTTGGGAGAGTATAGAAAAGACTTGATCTATAGGGGGCTTGCCCCTTAAGATAAGAGCATTATTTCCTTGTGAGACAGTGTTTTTGTGCAAGGTTTTGCAGGATCTGAGATATTTGGGTTGCTGTTGTGTCTTTAATTGGTTCTGCTAATGGCCTATAGTAATTGGTGTCCTGGAGCTGGCGTAAGGCCTCCTTTACGTAGTCAGTACAATCCAATAAAACTATTGCGCTGCCCTTGTCCGCGGGTTTGATGACAATATCCGTTCTTTCCTTAAGATCATGTAATGCCTGCTCTTCGTCTTTTGTCAGATTGGGTTTGTCTTTAGTAAATTTAAGTTGGTTAATTGAGTCTTGGTCTTTTTGTATCAAGTCTTTTAGGGATTGTGGTAGTTTCGAGGGTTCTGGTTCCCAATCAGAAGGTACATGGAATGGTTTAGTTTTGGGGGCTGGTGTCGGGCCAAAATATGTATAAAGTTTCAAGCGCCTGTGATATTGTGTTAGGTCAACTCCAAAGGTATTTCGTGTGTTTGGATATATCGACGGTACGAACGAGAGACCTTTCTTAAGTAAGTTCTTTTGGGGGTTTGTCAGTTGTTTTTGTGAGAGATTAACTATATTTGTCGTGGGTTTGGGGACCTCATTTGAGGTCCCAGTTAGGCTAAAAAAGACACCCAGTGTTCCCACATTTCTTGTGCGGTTTGATTGGTCCAATGGAGGTTATCAAATCCCGTGGTAAATCTCTCTTTTTGTAGTCTTGGGATCTGGTGGGTGGTGTCCTTGATTAGGTGGTTGAGACGTTTAATATTGCCACGGAAGTATTGTGGCAAGTTCTCAGAGTAGTTTATGGTAGGTATGAAGATCGTTGCTTGTGGAAATGTAGCATCCGCTGCCCTGAGCATGGCCTGGAGGTCTTTTCCAAGGTGAGTGGGGTTGCTGATTTTACGATTGTTTAGACCGAAGGAAAGGATCACCTTCTGGACCTCATCCGAGGTTGGAGTCTTGTTTTTGAGGAGGTGTGCCGCATGGCTAAGATTAGCTCCCGGAAAGCAATCTACCTGTATTTGTGGGTTGTTTATCAAGGGCAATCTGGAGATGTTCGAATCACCATGATCAGTATTCGTCTGGTTGGACTTAGGGTCCAGTTCTTGTATTTGTTGCCATTATGGTCATGAGATTGAAATAGGGAGTTTGACTATGGTGGGTTTGGGTTTGTGTTGCCCACTGACGGTGGGGGCAAAACAGGAAGTATTGGGCTTAGGGTTGTGTTTTGTGGGTCTGGTGTCGTGGGTTTCTCTGACGTGTAGAGTGGTTGTGGGGACCAGAGGGTTAATGGGGAACTAAAATCAAGGGAACATCTGGCCTCACCGATGCGTCTTTTTTTAGTCTGGGGGGTTTAAGTCCTTTGAGGTGTTAGTGGTTGTTGAATAGGATTGTCTTGTTCCAAGTTATATGGTGTTTTGTTTGCGGTCTGCATCATGGGGGGTTCCAAAGGAGTTTGTATTTTGAGTATCTTTTCCTTTGCTTCCTGTATTGTTTGGTTGGTTATTCTTTTGAGGTCCCTTTTCGCCCATCTTATGGCGACCAACATTGCCTGGTCCCAATCTTCTCTGGGGGTTGGGGTAAGATTAACTGTGCAAGTTTCAAGGGTACGGTGATAATGTTCCTGTAACATTTGGAGGGTAGTTTGGGTCCAGTTTTGGGCATTGCCTGTCTTGAGCTGATCTGTCAGGGCGTTCGGAAAAGCTGGACGGAACGTCAAGATTAAATTGTGTTGAATTCTTGTGAGCCTGGCAGGGGTTGGGGTTGTTGGTTCACAATTTGAGTGTGTAAGGTGATGATAAGTCTTGATGAAGGTTGCCATGTTTTTAACGATTGTCCGGAAGGTGTTTTTGGGTTCGGATGCATCCGCCATGGTTGAGTATCTAAGAGATCGTAGAAAAAGAGAGAAGGAAGGATTGGGTGGATCATTGTGTAATGGAATTAAAGTAAGTTATCTTGTCCGACAGGAGTCGGCTCATAAAATACTTAGAAGCAGAAAAGAAAGGTAAAGGTACAAGACTGTGTGACTCACTAGCACTATGGTTTGCTAAACATTTCCTAGGTAACGGCAAGCTTTACCAATCAGAGTGATATAAATTGACTTACTCATACCCATTCAGGCAGCATTGCAAGCTCTACCAATCAAAGTTGTTGCTCCTACATTTAGGGACTGTGGGTAGTGTAGTTCTTCCCCATGAGATTGCGAATAAATCATGTTTTTGAAGTGCGTTCTGCCTAGACCAACGGGGGGAGGATGTATAGCTACAGACACGGCACCCCTCCTTTTCTCTGCTTCTCTACACAGTTGTCAGATTAATTTACCATGAAATCAATAATATAATAAAACTAGAGGGAGGCAGGGCAGTACAGCCTGACCACGCTCCTCTCCTCAAGCTGTCTTTTTTAGTTATGCTGTAATAGTTTAAGAGGGCCGGGGGACTTCCTTTGACACACTGAGCTCCTCTCGCCTTTATCCTTCCTGTAAGGAAGAGGACTTGCCTCATGTTGATGCAGGCTTTTTAGGTTAGTTGGGTCAGCAGCCTTTCACACGGTTGTTGGCAGCATTGACGGCTGCCATGTCCGTTTGAGGCCCCCCCACTGCGGACGCAGCCTGAACAGAAAGATTTATTTGTTCTGTTCAATTTCAACCATAGACCGTTAATATTAATGGACAGAGCATGTGTGACATAGCCCATTGGTTTGTGGAGATCAGAAATGAGCTGTCGAGTTTGCGTTTATGGGCGCAGCCATCGTGGTTGCGGATGTGACGATTTTAGAGAAGAAGGCGGAGTGAGAGAGGAGCCACAGACCGGTGGGCGGGATATACAGTCTATGGGCGGGATCTGACTGACGTTAGCTGAGAGCTAGCAACGGTGCTCTACCGTTACTCTAGCTAACCAGCAATGTGGTTGCAACTGCTGCTGAATAATTCAAGGTTAGATTTAGCTTCACTAGGTTTTAAGTATACCTTTGTCCCATATAGTCTATGTTTATATAATATATAAGAGTCACATTGCAAAGTAAAGGTATCTGAAGTTACCATGTAAATTGTCTGTAACGTTAGCTTGCCGCTTAGCTAGCTATGGTAAAACATGCTAACGTTAATTTTTTTAATCGAAGTTTACTTTTCGTAGTTTAAACGTAGTGTCAGCGAAATGCAAAACGGCAATTGTCAATGCTTATCATTGTGTAACGCTATTAGCACATGTATAACCAAGTTTCTTATAACGTTTGGCTAACTGTAATAACCAAAATGCACCGATAATGTGCTACTGTTTGCCCTGTCAGTCTATAGTTGGGGCATTTAATCTTGACATGCTTTAAAGACCTAATGTTAGCAGAAATAAGCTCATTTAACTAAGTTACAGTTCTCTAAAGAACAATGGACTGTTGTTGATTCATGCGTATTCTCCTGGATAATTAATGAAGTACATGCTAGTGTGCATAGATATTTAACTATGAGGGGCTCAAATGGAAATTGATGATTCTTTCATTCTTTTAGAAATAAGAGTGCTGAGAGCCACAATGGCATGTTCACCCCCCAAATGCCCCAGAAGTAAGCAATAGTGATAGTTCATTTTCTTTTGCTATATATTGTATAACATTAAACTTTAATCAGACTTTTTTTTACAACTAAGCCAAGGTAATAATGCATTTTTCCAATAGTGTGTAATTAAGAGTGCTGTTAATTTATCCTTTTTCTTTATAGCTTAAAATATTTGCTTGGCTGGTCTGCGGTGGAAGAGACTCCTCCCTTTCTTTTACCAGTCCCTACAAGGAAGAGCTGTCCCAGACGTCCTCCTTATTCACTGTGCCGGGAATGACCTGAGAGATGTCGAGGGCGTCAACCTCGTCGCAGGGATGAAGGAGGACCTGCAGCACCTCCACTTGCAGTATCCAGACTTGATAGCACAAGTGCTGTTTTGTGATTTGCAATGTTCACCATTTCTACTGTAATTAACAGTGTGACATAGAGATTCAACTACCTCTTTATTATGCAGACATGTCTTGTGACAGTTAAGTTTGCCTTTACCTTAACCCACAGCAGTGTTTTATGTATGGAATTTACTCTTGTAAAAGGTGTACTACATTATTTAATTCAAACATTTTTAAAAATCTTAAGTGTTTGTTTAATGTATTTTTAATACTATAATTCAATAAGTTGATGCCCATTTCAATGTGAAATAAAGGTCCTTCTAAAGCTACATTTGTTGTTTTTCTGAAGTAACTATAAGAACATCCAGCATTGTAGTCATACAAGACATTGGTAATTTTATAGAATTTGTAATTGATTAAAAGTGTCTTCTATTTTGGCTTTAATACACATAAATGTTTCCATACTTGCTTTTCTTGTGTGTATTTTGAACGTTTTTAGTAGGTAATTGAAAATGCGCTAGGTGCTGTTTAATCTGTGCAGGGCTATTGTAAAATCATAGCATATGATCACAAATTGCAAAGGAGAATTAAGCAATTTATTAAATGTTAGTAACTAATGATTAAATCAAATGTATCAGGTACATTTGATTTAATCATTAGTTACTGACATTTTTAAAGTATGAAAATTCAAAACCATACAAGGACATGCAATGTCTATATTTAATTCTAACAGTACATAAATACATAAAATATACAAGACCCTTTATGTGAAATTACCAAACATACTTTCACCTGTGAAAGTGGTGACTGCTAGAGTATATTCATTCTTTTATTCCAGTTTAATATTTATAAAAGTTTTAATCCACACAACTACTTAATGTTACTACTATCACCTATCAAACTACAGCAGAAACTAAGTCAACCACAATAAATTGAACCTCTACTACCAAGTGCCAAAAGTTGGTCCATCCTTCCAGCAGAAGAAGCTGAACCAAAAATGATTTTCTGGCATTTTTACAATCAGAACACATTTGAGAACTTTGGATGTGGTCAACGCTCTGGTTTCCACATCCAGATGAAATGGCACCAAATACGCCGCTCTATACACCAGGTCTTCCTTCTGGAGGCTCTATACACCAGGTCTTCCTTCTGGAGGCTCTGCTCATTCAGTTTTCTGTGTGGATACCTTTGTACTTACAGTAAAAGACAAACATGTAGTTAAAGCATGGTAGATCACAATTAATTATATTAATATATGAGCTAATTTATGAGACACACACTAAATAATGCATTTAAGTTAATAATACCTGCTTGTCTCTAAAAAACTGATCTTCCTCAAAGTGTGAACTGCAGACGTGACTGTTCGTGGTTCCATTTGCTGGTCTGTCTCTCCTTATGTTCCCCAACCATTGCTTCAGCCTGGCATCATCAAAAGGAAGTCTGTTTGGACAGAAATTCATGTTGTGCATTTAGAACTCACATCCCAAAGGTGTATATACTATCAATTTACACTAACATTGCACCACATCTGCTGTATGCATCTGTAAAGAAAATGATTGAAATGTATATTTAATAGATTAATATAATGTCATACCCCAACGTAACTTTACAATAATGTCTAATTGTTTCATGTGCGCCATTTTATCGCTAACAATCTGACCCACTCCCCCACCAGGAGACCTCCGTCTCCAAGTCAACGCGCTCCCGCCCGCAGCTTTGTCCGTGTGGTGATGGTGATGCTGGGTGGGTGCTGCCGCGGCGGTGCCTGGTAACCTCTTGCCCAGAAAGATCGGCAGCCCCGACTGGGGTGGGGTGTGCAGGCCTTGCCCTGGCCGTACTTTGCCCATCTCCGGGTAACGTTGCACAAACTTTCGGGATACATATATATGAGTCAAAAGCAGGTCTACGTTTGACGTACAAATCCGCCACAAGAAACTCAGATGTAAGGGGTTATTTCTAAATCACACGCTGATCTTACCCCGTGCTAATAAGGTTTATGAATTTGCAATATAACGTTAGCTACATCAGGCTTTGATTATAAGCTAACGTTACCATTACATGCTCATCGATTAGCACTAATACCACCTATTACAGATCAACAGATCACAGGCGAGATCGTTGGCGAGATCGGTGCATACCTACTGTATTCGACTGTAACATTAAATATATTTTAATACGTTTATACATAGACTGTATGCGTTTATACGGTCTGCATAGCATTATTAGTTAGCCCGCTAGCTTGCTTAGCAAGGTGCAATCTAGTAGCTAGCTGACTGATATTAATTGAGATGCTAACGTTGGCTAACGAAAAACTGTATTAAAGCAAAATATAATTTTACTTACCGGAAAAACTGAACTGCCGATTCCTTTGAGTGTCTTGCCCTGCAACCGACCGCTAAACAAGAAATTATTATCTGACCAAAGTGTCACAGTCACAGCGATGAAACGTAGTCAACCCCCAAAATAAAGTTTACGTGCCATGGTCAAGCTTTGCTAACACTCTGTCATGATTGACAGGCCGAGAACTGTCAATCACATCATAGCCACGCCCTAAAACAACCCCTGCTTTATCGCCGATTTTAAAATCAACAAGACCGTAATTTCAAAATTGAACATCATTCTGTGTTGCAGAATACTTAGAACTAGCGATCGAGACCATAAACTCATTATGAAGATGTTTACTAAATCAAGTGAGAAGTGGCTCATTTCTCCATAGACTTCTATAGAAACCGACCTCCTTTTGCAACCACGCGTGTCGCTCTCTGCAGGAATTCAGATAGAATGCAAGTTTAAGTTACTTCCGCAGTGGTTGCACTTTTCTGAACCTGATGCTCTGTCCATCAACATTAACGGTCTATGATTTCAACTCCAGTTCTTCAGTGGCAAGGAAAAACTCTTCTTTTCTTTTTTAGGAAAAAACCTGGGACCGACCCAGGCTCTTGGTAGGCGGTGTCTGACGGTGCCAGTTGCGTGTGAAATGAATAGTGGCAATAATAGTCTCAGTAAAAGATAATGGAACAGTGGCTAGAAATAGTATGTTGTAGCAGTGCAGGGCGTAACAGCAGGTCGTGTAGCAGGACCACGGCGACAGCTGCAACCATGATTTTGGAGCCTCCCTGATCCAGGGAATCATGCTTGGAAAAAAAGAACATAAGGACTCCAGGGAATAACTCCCCAGGGAGGTTAATAACAGTTATTTCTGCGACATGGATGCACGCAAATGGAAAGATAAAGAAGAGCAGTGTGTCAAAGGAAGTCCTCCGGCAGTCTAAAACTATAAACTAAGAGAGGCAGGGTAAAGCAAGGAGCCTGGTCAGGCGAGAACCCTTGCCTGCCCGATCTGGCTGTTCTGCCCTGCCCCCCTTTAGTTTTATTATCTTACTGATTGTATGGTAAATTAATCTAGTGCTAGAAAACATGACTTTACCAGCCATGTATGAAATGAAGAAGTATATTGTGTACCATGGTCCACAATTTACCATGTGTTTACCATACTATTTAGTTGGGTACTCGGCTGAAACGAGTATCCGGTACGGATAAAGCACTTTTGCCGAGTACAAGTATTATACGAGTAATGTGAGTCAATATCTGTACTCGGATTGAATGAAAATCTCCATTGTCTATGTCTGCGTTCTGTGATAGGCTAATCACAGCGCCTCTCCCTTACACTATTCTATGATAGGCTAGTCCCAGCGCCCCTCCCCTACACTATTCTGTGATAGGCTAGTCCCAGCGCCCCTTCCCACACACACAAATTCTCTCTGTTGCTGTGTGCCGCTCCGCTCACTCGGACACAGGACACGGAGAAGTGAACAGCTCTCCACTTCAGGTCTGCGGGGATTTTCTGTTAACATTTAGGGTTTCTTCAAGCTTCAGTTTTGTTTTATACTTCGGTTTGAACTAGTACCTAGCAACCAGGAGACTTCTGTTAACGTGGGGTTTGTTCAGACATGGTGTTGGTAGAATGGGACTGGCGTTGCATCTCTGCCGTCGGAGCTTTTTTTTTATTTTATTTTTTTTAAACAGCCTGCTGGCTCTAACCAGTTATTTTGAGTGTCTGAAACTTACTTGCTGTGTTTTAAAAAAAATAAATAAAAGGCAGTTGCGGTATAAATAAATAATATTACAAATTAAGATACACACGCAAACACATTCCAACCCCCCGCCCCCTTCTCTCTCTTTGTTTTTCTCTCTCTCTGTATCTCTTACTCACTCACTACACACACACTCACATAGACCTGGTGTGAGAATAAAAAAGAACCAAAAAAAAAATTGATCACACTGGTCATGGAAAAATTAAGTTAAAAAAAGAAAGTTATATTATTGAGTATGAAAACTCTTGATCATTACATTTTACTTAATAATTGCGACCACATTGTTGTATTTATTGTTGCAAAACTTGTTATATACTGTAGGCCAGGGGTGCTCATTAGGTCGATCGCGATCTACCGGTCGATCGCCAAGGCGGTGGGGGTAGATCGCATGGCATTAAAAAATAAATAAAGATGTCAGCCTATCATCCATCTTCACAATGCCAATATTCTATTTGTCACTTGATTGACATACAGGACAACCAGTCTAACGTCTGATATTTTCGTCAGCCAATCATCCATCCTTACTATGACATTTGTCACTTGATTGACATACAGGACAACCAGTCTAACGTCTGATTTTTTTCATGGGTCAGCACTCAGCACGCATGTGCATGCAGCAGCGGCAAAATTCCAGTAAGCAAGCGAGTTTGCCGAGTTAGCCTAGCTAAATTATATCTAATAATCTCAAAAAACGGTATAAAAATGAGTGGGGTAGCTGGACCAAGTAAAAAGCCAAAAACTTACCACTTCCATACGGAATGGGAGGAGGACTTTTTTTTCACAATGTCCTATTCAAAGTGCATTTGCCTTATCTGCAAATCTACCATTGCTATTCAGAAGAAGGGAAATGTGGAGCGGCATTTTCGGACTGTTCATAAAAGCTACGACACTGAGTTCCCTCCGAAAAGTGAACTGAGAAGGAGAAAGGTGAAAGAACTAAAATCCCAGCTGTCTGGACAGCAGGCCTTTTTCTCACAGCTTACCACGAAAGCAAAGACCGCCACCGAAGCATCGTTCCGGGTGAGTCACATCATCGTTAAACACAAGAAATCCTTCCAAGACGGAGAGATGATTAAAGAGGCATTTATTGAAGCGGCTGATTCGTTGTTTCAAGACTTTAAAAACAAACCTGACATAGTATCTTCAATCAAATCTCTCCAGCTGTCAAGAAGTACAGTTACACGGCGCTGTGAAGCAATGGCCGAGGATGTGACCGAGAAACTTAGGAGGGATATCGCAGACTGCGAGTGTTTCTCACTGCAATTAGACGAGTCTACAGACGTGAGTGACACAGCCCAGTTGTGCATTTTTATTCGTATGGTGTTTACCGATATGACTGCAAAAGAGGAGCTGTTAACAGTACTGCCTATGAAAGAACACACGCGGGGAGAGGACATTTTTCAGTCTTTCAAAAACTTTATCGAGAAAACTCAGCTTCCAGTGTGCAAATTGGTGTCCATTACCACGGACGGTGCGCCCGCGATGGTTGGCCGCTCGAATGGATTTATTGCCAAATGCAGGGAGGATGATGCCTTCCCCGACTTCCTCAATTACCACTGCATAATACACCAACAAGCGTTATGCACAAAAATGCTCAACATGAAAGAGATAATGGATGTGGCAACGAAAATTGCCTGTTCTATTCGCGCCAGATCTCTTCAAAGACGGCTGTTCCGTGTGCATCTGGAGAAGGCGGACTGTGACCACACTGAATTGTTGCTACACACTGACGTAAGATGGCTTAGTCGAGGGAAATTCTTGCAAAGATTTCGAGAGCTCTGTCCAGAGATTAAAGAGTTTTTATTTGTATCTAAAAATGCTGAATACAACCAGCTAAATGACAATCAGTGGCTACTAGACTTAGCCTTTTTAACCGATCTGACCAACATGTTGAATGACCTTAATGTTGAACTGCAAGGAAAAGACAAAACAGTGGTCAATATGATCAGCTCAGTCAATGCGTTCAAACGAAAAATGCAACATCTCTGCGCAAAGCTGCAGCGCCATGATTTGGCAAACTTTCAGAACCTCATGTCAGAACTGGAGACACAAGGGAAGGCATGTGCGCAACTTGACAATGGACGCTACACAGAGCAGATTGAAAACTGTCTGTCAGACTTTAACAAACGGTTTCAAGACTTTGCATTATTGGAGCCAGTTGCTACATTCATGTGCTACCCTTTTCGGGAAGATGCTGAGGTGGATTTACTTGCATCAAAAATTGCAACACTTTTTCATCTGAACTCGTCTGGAGTGGAGGATGAGATCCTGACACTGCAAGCTGACATTGAGCTCAAGTCTAGGGCTCATGGACAGTTTTGGAACTTGCTGACAGAGGAAAAGTACCCCAACATGAGAAAATGTGCTACCTCCTTGACCGCATTGTTTGGCTCCACTTATTTATGTGAGTCAGCCTTTTCCCACATGAAGATTATTAAGTCCAAATACCGTTCGAACATGACTGATGATCATTTGGAAATGTGCTTGAGGCTGGCTATCAGCAGCTACTGTCCGGACTATGCATCCCTGGCTGATTCCATTCAGGGCAAGTCGTCAGAGTGAGGCGATGACAAAAAAAATGTACGGTTGTATTGTGCATTAGGGTTAATGCAGTTATGCAAGGTACACCCACTTATATTGCACATATCATTTTCAATATATTTATGAATAAATATATGTTTTTTGCATTTTTATAGTAGGTAGATCATTTTGACTTGGTCATTTTAAAAGTAGCTCGCAAGCTGAAAAAGTGTGGTCACCCCTGCTGTAGGCCTATATAGTTCGTTTGTTACCATGACAACACCACTGATCTGAAGCTCAATGCTGATGCTGTCATGGAAATAGTTTTTTAATCAGCAATAAATATAACAATTTCTGATCAACCCTTATCAATTGCATGCTTAAAATAACATACCGGTTAAAGACCCGCCATTTCAATACAACCCGACCCACTTCCGGTTTAGGCCCCGCCCAGTCCGAGTACAGATACGGATACAGGTAATTCATGTGGTAAACAGATACAGATAATGCTGTACTCGCTCATCCCTACTATTTAGAGTACAGCAACATTAACAGACAGATCTGGTAGTTATCCCTCGTTCGGCCCTCTCCACTGCTTCACGATGCTGCCTCTCATCTCGGGTTTTCTCTTTCTCTCCCTCTTGCATTTGCCTCCATCTTCTGCATCTCCTGCTCAAACAAAAGCTCCTTTTCTTGCAAGTCTTTGAGGGCCTACGTGACATCCACCTGCCTCCGTTTTGGAGTGTAACCGTACGTTCCACAACCACCATGTCCTGGCATGACGAGGCTATGAGGACAGGCGGTGTTACTGATGGCTTGCCCCCAAATGCCTCATCCAAAGGATACCACTTCCAGGATGCAGCGGTTGCCTCACCCTCCTCAGTGCTGACCCCAGTTCTGGGGCACTTCAGATCCTACGAACAACAGAAAACACTCCAATTTAAGATAAAACGTCAACTAAATTTTGTCAACTAAAATTAAATGTTCACATCCTTAGGGCTGATTAACTCACTGATTCTCACAGTTAACCAACCTTGTTTGTCTGCTTGAGATTTTCCAATTTCTAATTTAGAAAAACCGGGTTAACCCAAGCCTTCGACTCTCAATATACGCCCTGATGAAAATATGATGTAAATTATAGGTCCACAGTACAATATATAATGATAGCAAGATATGATATGAATTTACTTACTCGTATCCAGTCATGGCAGCATTGCGCTTGCCCATAAAGCTGGAAGTGTTCACTGTATGAGGGACCTTGTGTTCTCATCAGTCCCTAACGATTATATAAATCAGATCAGACTTTTTCCGGAATTCAAATTTATGAAAGAAAATGCACTAGCATATTTTTAATTGCTTCAATACATCATTTTGAATCATAAATACATATTTTTTTAATATAAGCAAATAAAAAGTAATGTGAAGAAAAAAAATGAAAGCCTTTATTGCCACACTCTGCACCCTTGGTCCCATCTTTGCCAGCTGTATGGTAGTGCACGTCATATGAGACTTGGATGACTCGTAGTCTTTTATTGCCTCTAATTTTAAGTTACTTGTTTTTCAAATTGTTTGCATTAACTGAAGGTTAACAGATACAGATAATGCTGTACTTGATCATCCCTAATCGGCATCATTGTGATGCCACGCCCACCACCCTGTCAGACACACGCTAATCCTAGTGGAGGGGAAAACACTAGCAAAGACACTTGCATTAGGAGTTGCGTTGCGTTGCGCTGCCCCTTAAAGCCCATGTTGCAAGTTAAACACCACTGTTGATTATTGGGTACAAAAAGCACTCAAGATATGTATATCATTTTTAAAAATGTCTCCAAATAGTTTTAAAAGTTAGTTTTGGTCATTTTTGGTATTCGCGGGTTTATGGAGTCAATTCGGCGATGACGTCACTCGAGGGAGCAAATTCTCAGCCTGGCACTAAAACCACGGAGACTGACTGGGATGAGGAAGAGGAGGAAAGGCCAGCAGCCGAATAATTACCAACCTGACAGACGTGAGAGGGCAAATGAGGAATTGTCAAGATTGTGTGGAAGTCTCCTTCATTTATCTCCTTTATTTAGCAACGCAGCAGTGCATACGATGACTTTACTTTTTACTGTCAGTGAATAGCAGCGAGTGAACGTCACCGTTTTCTTTCAATCTAGTGACAGGGATCATGTCGTTAGTTCGGATAAGTACTGGTACACGTATCTAGATATAGGAATAGAAGGCATCCCCGAGTGTTATTTCTAAGTGTTTACCTCTTCCTCCGGTGAAAACGTGTCGCTGTTTGGCCGGTGCTTGTGTGTGGGGCGGCGAAGCTGCGGTGGAGAGCGGGTGGTGTAGGCGAGTAGCATACGGTCGGATAGCTCATACGGCGCACACTCGGGCTACTCTTCATATATCTTTAACGTCATAAATGTAATTAATGTCCAGGATCTCCGGGGAAAGAAACGATATGCGTGTGTCCGTTTCAAACACCACTGCAGGTTGATTGTGGGCGACAACGCCGTCGTGGTTAGCTTACCAAAACTATACTGCCGAAGTTGGTGGCTAGCTACGCGACGTTAGCTTTATCCGCTAGCATCCGTACAGGCTAACTATAGCCAGTTAGCTTTGTGTGTAACGTAACAAAACCCCCCCCATCTCGTAGGAGCGATGCTTACTATTCCATTCAATACAATTATGGTACAAAAGGCGCACTAATGCCACATGTATGATGTTGACAACATGGACGCATAAATAGGCAACGCCAAAGGCAGTCGTAATATTTACCTAGCAGGCTAGGCTATCGCTGTTGTGCTAACATCCGGCGGCGTAGCGTTAGCTAGCTATAAACTTGTGAAAAGCCGAACAACATCCCCTGTCTAAGCTGTGTTTCACTTTCAGATCTTTGAGTTCTTGGTTACGTCCGTCTTTGAAAAATCTGCCGCCTAACACGGACAAATTGTATCCACCTTCCTACCGAGCTAGCTAACCTATAGCTAGCTAGCTCGCTAGCTATACCGGTATGCTAGCTATAGCTGTCTATCTTTTTCTCTCTCTAAATAGATCTATCAATACTGTCTGTCTATATGTCTAGCTATATATATAGGCTATCTATGTATATGTATGTAGTATCTATAATCTGTTGCTGAACACTCTTTCACTGTTGTCTTCTATCTCTCGTAACTCTCAATGGTCTCTCTAAGCTGGCTGGCCTATCGTCTCCCTTGCGTGACGTCATGCAATGCATTGTGGGAGAAAAGCAAACCACTAAAATATGACCTACTTTTTCATGTTATTTTATGTTTTCTGATACTTTTCAATATCATATACAGTGGATAACTGTTTGAATGTTTATTACCAACAATCAATAAGTGCAAATTCGTTGGAAAATTAAACCTGCAACATGGGCTTTAAGTGGAAGCTACTCCCCCCCCCCCCCCCCCCCCCCCTTATCTGCAACCTATTTGTAGTGATAGTCTCTCTTTTTCCCTGTCAGTATATAGTAGCTCGCTCTGCCTGGCCTAGTAACGTATCACTATGCAACAGTCTGGCATCACATCAAAGCACAGGCACTGAAGTAGATCACGAACGATGTCAGGAAAATAGTTATTTTTGCCATGTGTTAGGTTGTACCAATAGGTCAGACCAAGAAAAAACATTTGTAATATTATCAACTTCCAAAAGTCATTCAAAACCAAGCAGAGGAACGTCAGAAGTTATCAGAGAAAAGAAGGCGCTTGTGGTTGTCAAAGCTCAAACTCAGTCAGGTATTGTACATTGTAGATAAAAAACTAGGGCGCTATGAAATGAAAAAAAACTAAAACAATTGAGAGTCACTTGGCCACACCTTGAGTAACGCAATGATGTCCTACATGGAGACCGTTGAGGGTAGAAAGTGTCCATCGATCCACATTCAACTTTTTGACCGTTATGAGTGCACCATCCGGGCACTCTAAATGCAATGCATTTAGCCGCACTTTGACAATGTGAGCGCACTATTTACTAAAATAGTTAGTATAAGTACAGAAGTGCTTGATGTGAACCACATTAACAGCCGATGTTACCGCACAGTGTTTGGATAGGTAATGAGCCGTTAGCTTGTTAGCTTGAGCTTTGTCTAAAGGCGCAGAGCGGCCAGCCAGGCTCCAACACACCGCTACACATTTCACACCTTCTCTACTCTGTCTACCTGCTAACCCCCTGGCACCGGTCAGAGAGGCGTGTTTACTTTGTGTCTCGGTCCCATAGTTATTATATATAAGAGGTGTCACATTGTAAAGTAAATGTATCTGAAGTTACCATGGAAATTGTCTGTAACGTTAGCTTGCCACTTAGCTATGATTAAAAAATGCTAAAGTCAATTTTCTGCAAATCAAAGTTTATTAAGATTAAATTTTCCTAATTTAAATGTAATGTCAGCAAAATGGGGATTTTTAATGCTTCATTATCTAACGCTAACTATTAGCAAATGTCACAATAAGCACACACACGTCTCCACAACGTATTGGCCAATTAATCAAAATATGTCGGAGATATGTAGTAGTTTGCTTGTTTGCTCACTGGCACTACGTCCCCAAGACGTTGCTAGATGTTTCAGCGACATGCAGCCGCTCTTTAAGCGATGTATATTTACATCGTTCTCACGTATGTCATACATTGTACAGATCCAGGCTCATATACATTGTTCTAATGTATGCCATACATCGTACAGATGCAGGCTCATTTACATCGTTCTAACGTATATTATACATCGTACTGCAGGTGCTATTTTAAAACTTCAGCAGTTGATTCCCCTGCTCTGAAAAGATTCAGGATGAAGCGTAACTGTCATGTCTGCATCATGTGTCTCATGTATGTAAACACACAATCAATGATCATTTGTCATAGAAGTTAATGTTGCAATAATAAACAATTTAAAGTGCGTTATTATTGTGGTCCCTCTAAAATAAAACTAATGATTTAAATTGTGCACTAGATGAAGCTGTTTAACCTGCTGAGACCAGAGTAGAATGTGTCTGATATGGCAAGCCCTTTTAACATATAAAAGCTAAGTTTGACTATCTGGAATTAACATTATAGATATCAATAACGTCTTTATGACTAGTCGTAATTACATTTTGGATAGTTCATTCAGCGCGTCACACATCTTAAATGACAATAGCAGATATCTGTAAATCAGTTTTGACTAGGCAAATGAAAGTTAAAGATATCTCAAACGTCATTATGACTAGTGCAAATTACTGTGCATGACGTTGCTCTATTTTAGATATCCATAAATACGTCATTTCCCCTACATAATCAAAGAAGTGGTAGATTAAGTAGAAGAAGTTAATTTCCTTATTTCTGAGAATGTAAGAAGAAAGAGTCATGGGGCGTTTCTCAAAACCAAGTACGCAGAGAACGGACTTGTGTTCTTGGGGAGACCGTACTTGCAGGCTGTACCTGGAAGACTGAACTTGCAAGTTCAGAAGCACACAAAACGCCATTGACAGTTTTGAGACAAAGCGTTCTTCCTGTTATTGTGCAACACCCCCAGCATAGAGGGCGCTTGCCACGTTATAGTTAGCTTTGATGTGTGTATTCATAATAAAGCATGGACGGTCACCCTTCACACCACCGATGTTTTGTTACGTTTTAATTTAAAGTGCTATTAAGTATCACGGGCCAATAACTGTATAAATAAGGACACAACGGCGGGAAAAAAAATCCTTGTAACATTGTTCGGGATTCAATTTTAATTGAAAGCAGAAGGAAACGTTAAATTAGGTATTCAAATTATAGATTGACTGGGTAAAGATCTGTGTACCGGAAACCATACGCGGTTTACACCCGAATTGAATGCTGGGATATCTGCCCGGCCAAGTTCACACAAGTTACCATCCGATGTATCCTCGGTAAAATGGGCGTGTCGTGATCATATCCGGGGATTTTAACTGTTATTGGCGAAATGCTAACTTGTGTATTGGGTCAGTACTTTGGCCCCCAAACATGACGTTTCACAAGAACACAAGAACACAGATTGTGAAACGCCCATGGCGTTGGCTGTAATCGAAAACAACACCAGAAAATGGCATGCAATTGAACAAGCCCTCACAGAGGGGATTTGCGGAGAGAAAGAACGTTGTTCTATTGAAAACTGTGAAAGAAATCTCAGATGAATTGAACATTTGCTATCACCAGACACAAACAACGAACTCAAAAGCAGTTTTGCGGAACTGAAAACTCTAATAGACGCAAATTTCTATACTGGGGAAGACCGACGTTTCTCTGTCAGGCGCATTAGTTCAGGTGAGTCTGTTTATCTCTGCATTCATGTATTATAATATGCATTAACGTTAATGGGGTATATTGATATATAGCCTAGGATCTTCTATAAATTTCAAAAAATTAACTTAGGTTAAACACTTAAACTTTTTCTTTTTGTAGGGAGAAGAGGCCGACCAGCCATTGATGTTACCAGAGAACACATTTTATTTCTGCTGAAGCAAGGCCATACAATTGCAAATACACTAGGCCATACACTATAAACTTAAAAGGCTTGAACGCAGTAAGACAACGTGTTAGCTAGGTCCCGTGCTAACAAACGTATTTTAGCTAACTCTTTGTACGTGAACAATATACGCAACGCGTAAGTTCATGTGTAGGGACCCTTATAATACTACAAGTGTCATGTTGTGTCAAGCCTTATTAGTATTTTTTTAAAGCAATTTTTCTAGCTAGCTAGTTGATAGTAGCGAACCCACTCAAAGATATGACCCTACAACTATCAGAACAACCGCCAATCTTAAACGTACAGTTGTCAATGTCATTTTAAACGAACATTTAACTCAAGCATTTACATTCACAAAAATAACCTAGAAACGGTTCTGATTTAAATCAGCACATTATTAAACTGTTGCCTACCCCGACCTTAGCTAGCTAGCACATAAGCAATTCTGAAACTTGCGAGGTGGATGAACTTTCCGGCGAAATAGTCGTCTTGTTGTGGAAAGTAACGCTGAATCCTCATTTCTTGCTGCCAACTTCATTTTGCCTAGTCAAAACTGAATTAAAGATATCTGCAACACATATCCATTCAAGCTTTTAAATGTTAAAATGGCTTGTCATAGTCTGTAGCCTATAACATTTGAGAGCCTCTGGATCTACCAGGAATTTATTCTCTTAATACTTTGCAGGCACAATCTTTGGCAACAGTTGCTATCACACTCATATATGACTGTGTATCACTTACCGAGAATAACAGCCCCTTGATTTGAAAACATAATCTTTTTCCACGCAATGTAAGGCCAGCATATATTGATGAAATCCCTCCAGCTTCTCGTGCCAGAAATGATTTCCCCCTCAGCAGTGTTGGTTTCCATTGTAATGCATCTGAGTTAGCTAAAAACAAGCAAACTCACATCAGCTAGCTAATATTGAGGACTAAATGGTCAGCTAAACATATTCTAGTCTGTTTTGCTCTTTTGTTTTGATTCAAAACCGATTCTGAAGATTGAACTCTCAAAAAAATGAAACTACAAATGAAAACAGGTTGCACTCCCTGATTCTTATTATGACAATGACACCTTTTTTTTTTTTTTTTTTTTTTTTTTTTTGCCCGAAGCGGGAAAACAATTTGCAGCTGACATTCTCGGAGGCTCTCTAAACTGTATTTCGTTGCATTGTACCTGTACATGTGTGATGACAATAAAGTTGAATCTAATCTAATCTAACTACCTACTTACCTACCTATTTTTTTTATATTATTTTACTGTAAAAAAACGCTGCTGCTGTAATAAGGGAATTTTTAAGGGAAAAGGGAAATTAAATCGCTATATAACCCAATCTTGCCCTCAGCAGTACCCTCTGCCCTCAATCACGTGACTTTTTTTATATTCTCAAACAAGCTCTTCAGCCTTCGCGTGGGTTTTTAAAGTTCAATTCAATTCAATTCAATTTTATTAATAGTATCAATTCATAACAAGACTTATCTCAAGACACTATACAGATAGACCACACTCCAGAATTTACAAGGACCCAACAGTTCTAGTAGTAGGGATGATCCGAGTACCCGGCTGAAACGAGTATCCGGTACGGATAAAGCACTTTTGCCAAGTACAAGTATTATACGAGTAATATGAGTCAATATCCGTGCTCGGATTGAATACATCTCCTCAACTGGCCGCGCAGCGTTCTGTGATAGTCACAGCGCCCCCCCCCCCCACCTACAAACACACTCGGCTCACATACACACACAGAACACGGAGAAATGTGCTCCCTCGGCCTCTCTCTCTCTCTCTCTCTCTCCCGCTCCGTCAGTCAATCAGGTCCTCGGATCTGTTCAACTAAGGTTTAGGGTTTCTTCAGCTTCAGGTTTGTTTTTAACTTCGGTTTGTAGTACTTACATACTTAGTAACCTGTAGATTTCTGGTGAACGTGGGTTTCAGACATGCTGCTTGGTTTAAATGCAACTCCCGTTGTGTCTCTGCCATTGGAGATTTTTTTTTTTTAACTGTCAGCTGCCCCGCCCCGCCCCCTGTCTCTCTTTCTCTCTCTCTCTCTCTCTCTCTGTGTCTCTCTCTTACCGTACGTTCACACCGCCACCGACTTGAGCGTCTAAAGTTACAGGAAGTCATTCATTTTCAATGGAAGCCGGCTTTTCTCAGCTGCAAGGAGCGGCAAATCTGTCGGCGTCGCGTTTTGGGCGTTTTGAGTGTGTTGAGCGTCAATCAGAAAGTTGAAATTTTTCAACTTTATGGTAATGAGCTATGACGCGGTTCAGCGGCAAGCAGCGGCTAACGCCAGCTGCCAATCGGAATATAGACGTCCTTCGTGCTGGCTGATCCTGGAGAAACAAACAATGTAATCTTTCGTTCCTACCAAAAACATTAATTCTGAGGACAAGCTCATGATCGCCGTTGCTGGGTTACCTTTTGTTTATTATATAAAGTTGTTTGTACATAGGAACAAGTTAACGTTACCTGCCGGTCACATCCGCTCACAGTGAAGTCCGGCACGGGTCCCTAGATTAGTCTGGGTCACTAGCTAGATCAGTCCGGCGGGTGCTCGCTACGGCTCAGCGGCTAACGAGCGAGCTAACTGCTAACAGACTCCGTTGCAACCAATTAATACAACTTCTGTCATTATATATGTAATTTATAAAGGTTTCTAGTGTCAGTGTATTGGCCGTCAGAGCGGCCAATGCGTCACAAAGCTTCCCCGTACTTTTTGTCAAGCGTCCTTGGCGGGGCGGCCAGAGCTTTTTTGCAGCTCAAGTCGGTGGCGGTGTGTACGTACGGTTAGTCACACACACACACATACCTGGTGTGGAAATAAAAAAAATAAAAAAAAATCTGACCTGGTTAGTGGAGTACGGATACGGATACAGATAACTCATGTGGTAAACAGATACAGATAATGCTGTACTCGCTCATCCCTAATAATTATCCTACTTTTGTCTATACTAAGGGTTAATGTACAAAAACATCATTACAAGCTTGAACCAGTGTTGTTGTTTTTTTTAAGTCTGGCACTGTAAGCCTCCCCTCAGGCAAAGGGCCGGGGCACGCACGTTTCAGGAAACGGTGTGCAACGGCTTAAGTTTTCTCTTGTTTGGTGGGTGTGTCTTGATTATTGGCCAGGTTCCAGGTGATACCCAATCATAATCAGTTAAGAAAAAAACTTCAATTTATTAATTTTTGGATGCCAATGCTGCATGTCCGTCTTCAGCACCATCATCAGTTGCTGCATGGCCTCTCTGCCCAGCCTGAAGTCTGGCCGAGTGTCCTCCCCTCTATAGTACCGGTGAAGTACCGGGTTTGCGGCATTCATGGCACAGTAATGCCGTGCCTGTGCAACATGAATAGAAGGTTTATGTATGATTTCATTTTTTTTGGGATTAAAAAACTTTTAAATTATAAAATTATTTATTTTTTGTTTGAACTATTATACATATTGGCACAAACCGGATTTGCAGAGGGGGGCACTTAAACCTGTTCCCTTTTACTGGTTCATTAACAATTTGGGTTCACCTTGTCATTTTTACTTCATATAGCCTTATTTTTTTGTTGACCACATACATTCACCTATAGGATTATTAGGAACACCATACTAATAATGTGTTTGACCCCCTTTCGCCTTCAAACCTGCCTTAACTCTACGTGGCATTGATTCAACAAGGTGCTGAAAGCATTCTTTAGAAATGTTGGCCCATATTGATAGAATAGCATCTTACAGTTGATGGAGATTTGTGGGATGCACATCCAGGGCACGCAGCTCCCATTCCACCACATCCCAAAGATGCTCTTTTGGATTTAGCTCTGGTGACTGTGGGGGCCATTTTGGTCCAGTGAACTCGTCATGTTCAAGAAACCAATTTGAAAGGATTTGAGCTTTGTGACATGGTGCGTTATCCTGCTGGAAGTAGCCATCAGAGGATGGGTGCATGGTGGCCATAAAGGGATGGACATGGTCAGAAACAATGCTCAGGTACACCGTGGCATTTAAACGACCAGTTTAACTGTCCAATTTTGGTGAGCTCTTGCAAATTGTAGCCTCTTTTTCCAATTTGTTGGGGAGATAAGTGGTACCCGGTGGGGTCTTCTGCTGTTGTAGCCCATGCGTGTAGTGGCTTTACAAATACTTTGCTGCATACCTCGGTTGTAACGAGTGGTTATTTCAGTCAAAGTTGCTCTTCTATCAGCTTAAATCAGTCGGCCCATTCTCCTCTGACCTCTAGCATCAACAAGGAATTTTTGCCCACAGGACTGCCGCATACTGGATGTTTTTCCCTTTTCACACCATTCTTTGTAAACCCTAGAAATGGTTGTGCGTAAAAATCCCAGTAATTGAGCAGATTGTGAAATACTCAGACCGGCCCGTCTGGCACCAACAACCACGTCAAGCTCAAAATTGCTTAAATAACCTTTCTTTCCCATTCTGACATTCAGTTTGGAGTTCAGGAGATTGTCTTGACCAGGACCACTCCCTTAAATGCATTGAAGCAACTGCCATGTGATTGGTTGATAATTGCATTAGGTGTTCCTAATAATCCTTTAGGTGAGTGTATTTTAGCATTGCATTTATTTAGCTAGAACGTTACCGGCCAATAAACTTAACATGACGTTACAACCCTAAAACAGTTAAGCTAACAGTATAATAGCAATAACCGTTAAGTATAAGCACACACTATAACTTATTTCATTTTTAAATTGTAGATGGGAATTTGTGGTTAGCCTCAGTGCCAGGAGCGGACTTGTTGTAGCCCAGTATAACTGATAAAGGTGCCTATCCATTACTTGTAACCGAACAACTTAACAATACATCACATCTGGTGACAGGACCTCCCAAGTCATATTTGTGTTGGGTTCAACGTTTGATACACATACACTCAGATGATATACTGATTAAAACTTGAAAAAGCATGTTTAGACAACGTCCTTGCATTTCATTTGGTCCACATAGACCATGTTCTACCAAGGCAACTGCGCACACACACACACACACATTGAAATAGGTTGGTAGATTTATCATGTGGCCACAAGTAACTTCACTAAGTTGTACATCAGATTTAACTTACCTGTCCAACGTTGGTGGGCCGAGCTCTGGACTAGTCTTATTTGGTCAACTGACGGCTGTATGGATGCATGTGTTCTCATTGGTAAGCTGTAGAAGATGAAACAGAGACAAAAGGAGAATAAAGAGAAATTCCTACAGAGGGTATTTGACATCTGAATTAACCCTTGTATTGTCCTTTGTGTCACAGGGACATGTTAAGCTTATGTGACCTTTTGTACTAGCCTGTCGTTCTGCTTCGGGGTCCCGAGACACCGCTTTCATTCCATGTCAAATTCCATTGTGGCCTCATCCTTCGGGTCTCAGAGACCCCCTGTTTTATTTTCCATGCCATTATACGTACGTCCCACCACTGCTGTGGTGCCCTCATCCTTCAGGGTCCCGGGGACCCATCCTTGTTTGATGTGATCTTTCTCCTACCCTTAAGGCCTCAGTCTCGCCATTCGGGTCCCTGGGACCCAGGGGTGTGTGTGTGTGTGTGTGTGTGTGGGTCTGTGTGTGTGTGTTTATTCCAAACAGATTCAAAGTTTGATCGGGGCCTCGTCCACGAGGGCCAAGAGGCTACGGGCCAACACAGTCTGCACAGTAGTAGGCCCACGTGCAGCTCCCGCAGATGTATCTCTTGCAGCCATCGCACATGATGTGTGATTTGCGGTCCTTTCTCTCTGGACAGAGCTGACACCGCTTCCTTTTGCTTTGCACCCTTGGTGTGTCCTGTTCATAATTGTTTATACATTTGATGCTTTGAGATTTCAGAAGTGACTCAACTTCCACTAAAAAAGAGGGTAAAACGGTTGAATGGAACTATATAGAAATAGAATTTTGGTTTATGAAGAAAAATGTCCCTAGTAAATTTTTTGTTATATGCTTTGAATGGAATTCCATTTCTAGGCAACAGTCTGGCCCGTCTAACTTCCTTTCAGTTGATGTCATTTACATACACTGTAACAGGAAATCAACATGGAAAAAAACTCCAGCTCCCACAACACTGTAACTTTTGGGAATATGGGAAATTAAAGCTTTCCCAGAAAAAAATAAAAAATAAAATGGAAGAATTGTCCTGCAAGTTTCATTCTATTGTAGATGCTTGTGCTTTTTATTTTTTACTCTACAGAAAAACAATAGCAGCTTCAACTCCAGAGTATATATAATAGTAGTATAATACTATACAACAGCAAAAAAAATTCTATACAAACGCAAAACAAATATTCTACAGCAAAACAAATACTATACAACAGCAAAACAAATACTATACAACAGCAAAACAAAAAGCTGTCGTGGCTGACTGGCCTCCGGGTTGGCCCATGACCCGATCCCTCGGAGGAGAGCCGGTTGTACCCTTTGTCGTGGCTGACTGGCCTCCAGGTCGGCCCCCGATCCGATCCCTCGGAGGACAGCCGGTTGTACCCTCTGTCGTGTGTTACGCCCCAGTCTAGGGGTGCCTAGGACGCAACGTAAACTAGTCTAATTGGCCCCATCTTCCCTGTCCCCCAAGCAGCCACAAAACTTAAGTGTTGGTCCCAATATATTTATTGGACACAATTATATATATTTAACATAAGTTAACCAAACAAAGGTATAACGTAACTAAACCATAGGGTGGCCTACTATCAAAACAACAAACAAAACAACCCTGTCTTGAAAGTAAGAAGGTAACCTAACAAACCATAAAGGTCAAAAGAATAACAATAACTTACCTTCCTAACTAAGCAAAACAGGAGAAAACTAAACACATCTAAAGGTCCACCCATACAATTGGAAACTGAACTATACATAATCAAAAAGCAACATGTGGCAGGTTGGGAGGCGAGGAGAAATGGAGAACGCCTGCTGGCTTCCCTCTGTCTCTTCTGACGGTCGCCATGTTGCTCCTTTAAATAGCCGGTGGGTCACAGCTGCAGTCAATCCCGGATCGGACTTAGCTGCCTCCACCAATCAAGCTCCAGCTATGGCACAGCGCTATTTGCATAGGGAGAAAACAAGGACACATGCGCACACACACAGCGAGACAAACAAAATATGACAACAGGTGTAACACCCCCACAACTAAGAATTAAACCAACCCCTAACTTGGTTCAATTCCTAGATGTCTGAGGAACATCTGGACAAAGCATCTGCAATTATGTTCTCGGTACCCTTCTTGTGGTGAATCTGCAAGTTGAAATCTTGCAGAAGAAGAGACCAGAGCATAAGCCGCTGGTTAGAGTTTCTCATATTAGCAAGGAATATTAACGGGTTGTGATCAGTAAACACGTCGATAGGCTGTGAGCTAGACCCGAGGTAAACCTCAAAATACTGCAAAGCAAAAAGGAGGGCGAGAGCTTCCTTTTTGATGGTGCTGTGATTAAGCTGATGCTTGTTAAACTTTTTTGAGAAGTAACAGACAGAATGATCAATCACCTGATCATACTCCTGTAGGAGCACAGCGCCTGCACCATAAGCACTGGCATCAACCTCTAATTTAAAAGGACGTGTAAAACAGGGCACGGCGAGAACAGGGGCACTACACAGTAATTCCTTGGCAGACTCAAAAGCAGCCTAGCAGACCAAACAAGCTCTTTTAAGGGACTTACAAGACCCTTGAGAGGAACCACCACATCAGAAAAGTTGCGACAAAAACCACAGTAATATCCACACATTCCAAGAAAGCTTGGAATGTGGGACCGGAAAATCAATAGTCGCCTGCACTTTTGCAGCTAAAAAGTCTGTAGATGGAGAGACGGCTGGTAAGTGGTTTGTAGATGGAGAGATGATTGGTGAGTGGTCTGTTGATGGAGAGACGACTGGTGTGTGGAGAACAGGTTTATCTACTGTACTTGGAGCAATAGGCTGATAGTGGAGAAAAAAGGGAGAACCAGAGGAGAATGAAAGAGGGAGACATGGCATTTATTTCAGTGTAGAACATCTCAAATACTGAATTTGACATTGAACTGATCTACCAACTCCTACACATCAAATATTATCTGAACATATTAGCTAGAACTTTTACTGAGCAGACTCACAATATTTACATTTTGCTCAATGATGAAAACCTTGTGAAAGTTGATTCTCTAACTGCTTATAATTGAACTGCAATTTTTGGAAACGTGCTTGACAAATAATGACAAGTCACTGCGGATGCTGCCATTACATCTTTGGTGTAGTGAACTGCTAGGGTATTTTAGCTTTCTGATGTTTTCAAAGATCATACAATTTCAAATGTAATTTGTGTTTTGTTTTCAGCATCTGTAAGAGTCCACAGTCAAAGAATTATTTTGGTGACATCAATTTGAGAATTAATTTAGTTACATTCACTGTTAACACCAAATCTATTACCTGTGACACAGAATACACTATTTGAACTAAGACGTTAAACATTTTGGAAAAGCAGTTCAATAAATATCTGTTTATGCCAGTTCTTAGTGCTAATGTAGGTGTAAGTAGCATGAAAACCTTATGAATACTGCTTCCAGTAAAGGGTTACCAAAATAACTACTTACCAAAGTCTTTTGTCTTTGGAGTGAAAGCAGTATGTATGCCAGACAGTGGTGCAAACTGTTAAAACAACAAAACACTAAGGTTAGCATTGATATTGTAATGCTTCACATTGAACCTACAAAAACATGTACAGCTCGTCAGTGTTACGGCTGAGGAAAACAGGAGGAATTTTGTGCATTTTACGCAGAGACCTGAGCAAGATGGCCAGGCACATCCACTAAACACCATGGATCCCTTGTTGTGATGCTGCACAACAGCGTGTTGAACAGCAGGTAGACAGCATCCCTGGGATGTATCTGTGGTGTGTGATGGTGCCTGGCCACCTTGCTTTGATCTTGGGATGAAAACCGCCAAACCCCAGCCTCTACTGTGCTCCTACCGTCCGCTACTGCTGTAAACATCGTCAAAATCTCCCCCAATGTTGCTAGTAGTCCTTTAGTTATTTTTCCTAAGTGCATCGCGCTAGATTTCGACAATGTTTACAGCAGTAGCAGCAGAGTAGAAACCATCAGATAAGTGTTATTTTAATAAACTCCAGGGGCCTCATGTATAAAAGATTGTGCAGCTTTCATACCAGAAGATGGCGTACGGCCAAAACATGAAAAGTACCTACGCTCAAAAATATTCACATGTATAAAACCGGGCGAACGCCAGGTCCTGCGCACATTTCCTTTATACATCACAATCAACGTGAAGTTGAGCGCACGGGCATTAGCCACAGACCCCGCCTTGCCTCCTCCCATAAATTAATATGGAAATGACTCTATGTGCGCCCCTGACGTCATTCTTTGTCTAATCACTACGGGTTATCCCACTGCCTCTAGAGCCCCAGGAACGCCCTCACGACAAAACAGACAGAACACACAGAAGAAAGGGGAGACACGACATAGGTTGGGGAATGCAGCAGACCACAACACAGAGTCAATAGTCTGACTCATTGAAACCCACACTGCTATTATTTTGAACAGCCTAATATCTGATTTCTTTACTTTTCCGTAAAACAATAACAAAGTTCATGTCTTGTTCCTTAATTTCTTGATTTGGAAAATAATATGCAGTGTTCATAATGCATGTTCACATTTGAATCTTTAAACTATGAGGATTTTAAGGCTTCGTTCACTTTTTAAACACACTGCTATTATTTTGAAAACAAATGTAAGTCTGTTGATTGTGAGAAATGTCTTTCTAAATGCAAACACACTGTACATGTGTAACGCAACATGTCAATCTTAGATTTTTTTATACAAACCTTTACATCTTAGCTCCACCATTTCAATGAAGAAAATGGCCTGTGACAAAGTGAGCATTTTTCAAATGAGCCCAAATTCTCTTTCAAATCACAATGCGTCTTGCAATTTATAAGAAAAAACACACTGAAATTTATCGTGTGAATACAGATTTGAATTTTGTACTTTGATAACTTCCTCTAGGAGGCCGAAACCTAGCTTTGCAATGCCAGCTCAAATCTTCAGAATGTTTTTTTTCTTTGGGATGTTGGGGTGTTATTGTTTATTATGTTTTAGTTTAATTTGAATGTGAATTTGAATGTTATTAATTGATATCCCAGGTGGATATCGGGCCTGTCTTGAGGCAACACTGCTGTGTTAAGCAGCGTCAACTGATCCCTGGTGTAAAGAATAGCATCATGGCTGAACACAGACTCTCCAGACACGGCTATAATAAGTGTGAAAAACAGTAGTAAGGCCAGAGCAGACACAATTTCACTAGTGTCCATAGGGCAAATAATTAAAATCCACCTAATAAATCCTAAGAAAAGTAAGATAAAAGTTCAAGGAGAAAGAAAAAAAGAAGCAAACAATGGCTATGCCAATTATTACCCTCTCTCTCTTCCTCATTCCTCCTGAATTATCTTGCTTTCTTCTCTTCCTTCCTTTCTGTTCTTTAAAAGCTTAAATAGATTATAATGAAAATGAAAACAATTTGATTGTGTAAATTATGTATTGTCTCCCCCTCAAATGAGTTAATACTTATTATAAGCTTTAGCCTGGTATATCCTTCCTCTATTATATTTTTTTATGAAGATTTCTTACCATCATTGCAACCGCCTGGCCTCCTGGCTTGCTGCTCTGATCCAGCCAAATTTCCATGTGGAAAAATAAAGCAAAACCACAATTAAAACACTCAAAGGTCACACAGCCATAACCAAAACATCAGTCATAAAAGAGTAGATTACGGATAAACAAGAGAGAAGAGGAAAGAAAAACCATCAGTCCTAGAAGAATTGCATCTCCAGTAGATATAACATCTACGGTACTTTCAAGTCTAATGCTACTGTGGCAAATTGGCCCTAACACCATGTATAAGCACACAAAACATACAACAAGGGTTATTGAACCATAACAAGTCTAAATCATATACAGAAGCAGAAAGTGAACATTGTTTCAGGTCATGTTAAAACACTTGAAGCCACACCAAAAAAAGTACTGACAAACCTCTTCAGGGAGCACTGTGGAGGTGAGGAATGGTGTGTTGCCTGTAGATGGAAAGACTACTGGTGTGTGGAGAACAGGTTTCTCTTCTGTATTTGGAGCCATAAGCTGATGGAGGGGGGGGGGGGGGGGAAACAGAGGAGAATGAAAGAAGGAGACATGTCAGTTATTTCATTGTAGAACATCTGCTGCTGAAATACTGAATTTGACATTGAACTGACACAACAAACTTCCGGCTTGCATTTCAATTGTATCCGGCCCACAAGAAATTATGTATATTATATTACTATCAGAGAGAGGAGACCGATAGAACTGATAGAAGACGGAGAGGAGATAGAGAGAAAGATCTTATGCGATGCTGCAGTCTTCTTATTATATACTATTAATTATTATTTTTTAAATAGATTCAATTGGTCATATGTACTCTACCTTGGATATTTGATGCCTTTGGCAAAACACCATGGCAGTTTTTTTCCTCCGTAGTCATAGGTTAATTCTTGCCCTTCATCAATGTCAACGATGGCAAATAAACACAGATTAGGTATACCATCCATCTAAATTTTTTTCTTTTTCGCATTTGGCTTTTCAGCATCATCCACGAGTCTGCCAAGTGTCCCATCTTCACTTGAAGCATCAATGCTACAGGAGAAGGAGTTAAAAATGTTAACAAAATTGTGGTCCAGAAGCAAGAACATGATTGGAAAGCATTTCTATTACCCAGAAATGTCTGCATAGGGCCATTTCCACTATGGGGCCAACCGGGTCATTGTGGTGCCACTATTCGGTCTCATAGTGGCAACCGGGTCATGTGTGGTTTGGTTTTTGATCAAGAATATCATCCTGCAATTCAGTTTACACACCAATATTCCGTTCCTTTATGTTTGAAGACGTATGTATACTCATTCCATGCAGTAGTCTTCTCAGTCTTCTTTAATACTCCTCTGTACGTCAAAATGAATGAACCTTTATGAATTGGCTCCAATGCAAACACACCTCTTCCTATCAGTAAATAAATAACAATTAGTGAAATTATTAGATTGAAAATTTCAAATTGTGATTAAAAAATGACAATCATGAGGAAAGAAAGTGAAATTCATAAGATCTGATAACTCACTCATCACATATCTCAACATTACTGTACAGATTCACAATATTTACTGTTTTTCCTTGATGAGAAAAGGCTTAACTTGATGAAAACAGTGTGAAATTTGATCCTAAAACTGCTTTTGTCAATAGCCAATATTTAAAATCATGCAAATCAAACCTCGGCTGTGTCTCAAATCGCGCACTTCTGTACTAAATACTAACTATTTGAGTACATAGTGCGTTCACATTGTCGAAGTGCGTCAAATGCAGTGCACTTAAAGTACCCGGATGGTGCACTCAAAACGTCCAGAGAGTTGAGTGCGGACCGATGGACACTTTCCACACTCAACGGTCGCCATCTTGGCTACGTAGCGGAAGGGGCGGAGCTAACAACCGTTGAAAAACTTGATAGCGGCGGCCGAAGACGCGATAGCGAGACCAACGGAGCAATACAAAGTTGAACGTGAGTCTTTTTGCTATACATATAAGCCCCTTGTAAATGTATATTTGGTTAATTTTACAGTCGATAATAATTTTTATACCATGAATTAACGTTTATTAGTCTCGTAATTTGACGTGCTAGCAAGCCAACCTTAGCTAACTAACAGCGGCAGTTTAACCATATTAGCAAATAAGTTATAAGCTAACGTTACATGTGTTGTAGTATACTGTTGTTTGTGTTAAACTTTCGTCCCATTGTAGACGATTTTAGTGTTAGATGTATGATCTTAACAAGGTGTTCATAATCTGATGTGAGCGTTAGCTCAGCAAAATAGCGATCAGCTGATTGTCTGCCGGGAACTTTAACAGTAGCGTAACGCTAATGTTAAAACGTATCTGCTGTTACTGCCTCCACCTGATGTAGATCCTGTATATACTGCCTCCACCTGATGTGTATATACTGTTTATACTGCCTCCACCTGATGTATATACTGTTTATACTGCCTCCACCTGATGATTATCCTGTATAACCCGTCTCTTCAGGGACAAACGAGGAATAGAGGGCCGTCATTTAGGGGCAACGATGGCCATCAGACCGTAGAAGGATCCCCTGGAGAGTCTGAAGTCCCCCCCTCATGTCCCTGTCCCCATCAGACTAGCTACGGCCTGGGGCGAGCCTGCAGAACTACAAGCACATTTTTAAATAAAATTATATTAAAAGTATAACTTTGTTATCTTTTGTATTACACGTTGCATGACTGTAGCAAGCATATAATGAATATAAAGGAATGGGTCTATTTAAATGTCAATTCTGTTACCTCTGCTTCACTATTGTATTGTCACTGTATGAAGACCATTTAGAACAAAAATACAACTTATATAAAAGATGTAATGATGGTTTGTCTATTAGGTAAGTTGTATGGTTAATGCTTCATAACAACAGTCTTATCTCTGGGCCACAATGTCCTCATGAAACCGTTGAGCATTAAAATGAACAGTAACGTAATGAATGAATATTTATTTACTTATTTTTTAGAGCAGAAACATAAGCATATACATAAAAGAGTGGACTGCAAAGAATAGGTATAATTAATGAATTAAGAGTGCAGTAACAAGAACGAATATTACGATACAGTTGTGTGTACTGTTTTCAGCTAATGGGGGGGTGACATGACGGCGGTGTTGCAATCGTCATCCTGGCGTGACACGGAGCAAATATATCACTTTTTTTTTTGTTAAAATATCAAAAACAAAGCAGGAATAATTTTTCGCGAAACACAATAGCAGACTGGAACGCTCTCCCGAGGTGAAATTCCCAATTGTACAGAAGAAGAAGGGATGAAATGTGATCGTCATTTCCGGTAAGTGCACATGGAAGTGCGCGATTTGAGACAACACTCCTCTGTCAAAATTTACGCACTATGCAGATAGTACGTAGTGCACGAAGTGTACTTCTGTAAGTGCACTAAGGGAAGTGCGCGATTTGAGACACAGCCCTCCTCTGAGATAATTGACCCAGGTCACTTCAGCTGTTCTGAAACCGAAAACTCGGTTTCCCATCTCAGGGTAAATCAACTCAGACATCAGGGGTTGTTCAACCTCCTTCCTGAAATGGAGCCTGTTGCACGAAAGTTGAATAAAGATATCCTAGATAAGTAAAAAAGCGCAGCTTGACTTAGTGTGATCTGCTCATCGGTTGCACGTTTGCCAAGCCAGGATGAACAGGTGAAGCTACGTCAAGCCAGGTGTAGATAGCTGGGATAAGTGCACGTTCACAGCTTTCTCAAATAGACCACGGTATCGATCACAGATTTACTGATGTAGAATTGAGAAGACGCATGCGTCATATGTTTCACCCAATGTGCAGCAGCTTCTAATGAAAAGTAACAAGGAGGTGAAACAAATAATATGCAGAAAGTATAATATGGAAAGCAACGAGGAGGTGAAGCATATAATATGCAGAAAGGCAAATACGGCTGTTATCAAACGGAGAGAAAAAGCCCAACAGACTATAGCGGACCGACTGAATGTGTAAGGATTTAAAAATATCTACTTAGCCTACTAGTCACTCCACATTTTTACAAAGTTGTAGGCTACACTGTTTTAATTGCTTTATATATGCTAGTTTCATTCGTTGGTTTTTATTGCTGTATCTTTTTTATGTGATAAATGGTTTTACTGTAAAGTGTCTTTGAGTAGCCTACCATGTAAAGCACAATATAAATGAAATGTATTATCATTTAGCCTACTTTGCCTTAAAAGTGAGCAGAGGGAATTAATGTTCTTCAGGAAATGGACCCTATGGTTAATTTCAAACCCTTATTTACAACCATATACACAAATCTCTATAAGCTATGTCTAATTCTAAATATCTTTGGACAATTAATATTAACACAGAACAATCAGAAAGGGACAAAAACTATTCAATTTCAATTCAATTTTATTTATAGTATCAATTCATAACAAGTGTTATCTCGAGCCACTTTACAGATTTAGTAGGTCTAGACCACACTCCAGAATTTACAAGGACCCAACAGTTCTAGTAGTTTCCTCCAGAGCAAGCAACAGTGCGACAGTGGCGAGGAAAAACTTCCTTTTAGGCAGAAACCTCGGTCAGACCCAGGCTCTTGGTAGGCGGTGTCTGACGGGCCGGTTGGGGTTACAATGAAGGGTGGCAATAACAGTCACAAAAAATAGTTCTTTGTAGTAGTTCATGGCATAGCAGGGCACTGTGCGGCATTACAAGGCACAGCAGGACGTGGCAGGGCACAGCAGAGCGTAGCGGGATGTAACATGGCATCGCAGAACATGTAGCGGGACCATGGCAACAGCTGCTACCATGATTTTGGAGCCTCCCTGATCCAAGGAGACATGCAAACTAGAACAAGAAGTAAGTTACTTCAATACACGCTGTGAGCATATGTAAAACAACATACATGTTTTTTTTTTAATTCTTCTGACAAGTGACAGCACCAAAATAAAAAGATTAGGAAGCGTTGTGGTGTTCCTGGTGTGGTGAATGTAAACTTCACTATATACGTAGTTATTGGTCCGGTGATGTGAGACTTATTGAGAAGGTTATGAAACCAAAGTAAGTGATAATAAAAAACATTAGGCCTACAATTATGAGTAAACACAAACTATCCTGTATTAGAAAAACAACAACAATAAAATAAAATGAAATCATGACCGGTCTGCCATTAATATCATCTGGGAATATCGCTGCATAGTTCCATTTAATCTCAAGAGCGCATGCTTTATAAACCTGAAGCTGCATAGACCACGGACACAGCGCTGCTCATCTCTACTTTTACAGAGAGAGTGTACACTGACGTGACGCTGGTCTGTCGGCAGGCAGCGGCCGCGGGAAGCGCCCGCACGCCAGGCAGCCTTGACACACTACCGGCCCTCCGGGAAAAGTCCTGAATCTCCCAATTGGGTGCCAGTGCAACCATTTCTAACCATCTAAACAACTGCAATAGTAGGCTTTCAATCAAACTCATGACAACAATAGTGACAAGTAATGCATGTTAATAAAAATAAAGCAGAACACATTCAGAAGACAACTGAATAACTGTTAAACACGTTTATTTCGGATCAGAGCGGCAGCTGATTGAACACATGAGACGCCAGGAAAAATCTTAGCCTGGCTGTTAGCTTGATCTGGACCAGGCTAGCCACAAAGAATAAATCTCCATGGTTACTTGGCTGGGTTTCATCCAACCTGGTTTCCTGCAACCGAGTCAAAGCAAAATTCATCCAGGATAACTTTAATATCCCATCTTAATCCCTTATCCTGGTTTTGTGCAACAGACCCCAGGTCTAAAATCGGTACAAAACTACTTTATATGCCCATAAACAATAATTCGGGAATATAGAGCAACAATATATTATGCAAACAACACAACCTACCTCTCAAATGAAAGCGGAGTCTCCGCAGCTTCCATCGCTAGCGACCAAAGCCATATACAACAATGTGTCCGAAAGCCAGCAGCCAAACGGCTACAAAAAGCCAATTGCCTCGCCAAATATGATTGAAACCCTGACAGAGTAACTGTGATGACAGAATTAGCTTACCAGCTAGCTGCTGTGCTAAAGCTGTTACACGAGCTCCGTTCCGGTGTAACACCAAATTCTGTAACCATCGTATTTTGTGACTGTAGGGGGCGCTTTTGCCACTGTGCAGGTTGATCTTACCCACACAGACGACTTTGTTACGACTCTGTTACGCTATCAGCGTAAACTGCAAGCTGTTTATAGTGAAGGTTCAGCACCGAGAGTTTAGAATTGTTGTTGTATATACATGAGATTTAGGCTGTATTGCATTTTGAATGACTAGTCTAATCGTGAATCTAAATAAAGAAACTATATATATGTGTCTGTGTGTGTGTTGTGTGTGCGTGTTTATTTTGTTGGCCCGTAATAAACATCACAGAGTAGACTTAATCATGAGGATGCGGTTTAAATAAATAATAATAAAACTACGTCAGCAGCATGAGGCTGTTACCTAATCTACAAGAGCTGTGGGAGGAAATGATCAACAACCAATTAATAATTTGATTGTGAACTCATTGTGAATTGTCCCCATAAATAAATTCATATATATTTAAGCATTTCAAAATTCACCTGTCACAACAACTAAACCATTTCAGGTGACTTACTTTATCTTCATGTGAGTAGACAAGAAACCATAATCACTCTGGTCAACATCTGGTCTTAGGCACAAGGGGTCACATATTTTGACAGCTATTGTCAGAATATGTGACCCTACTGTTCACCCTACTGATCACCTGTGAACAGCAACCAAACCATTTCAGGTGACTTATTTTATTTTATCATGTAAAGCAAAAACATTTTTTCAAAAAAGTAAAACAAATGTACAATTTGAACACTACAGTACAATATATATAAATAAAAAATAAAACAAGTATTTAATGTTTTGGCCAAAATATTATAGTTAGAAAAAAAACCATATATATTATATATATATATATATATATATATATATATATATATATATATATATATATATATTACACAGAAATAAAGTTGACCTTACTGTGTCTCCTTTAATCAATAATTTCACCGCCTAGTTTCAGTTTACCAATTAACATAGAAATGCACTGCATGTTAATAATGTTACTCAACACAAAATGGTTCCTTCAATATCAGTGACTAAGGGTAGTGTTTAAATGAACATAACATTAATCTTTAAGATATGTGTTTTATGATTATAGAACAGGGAATAAAACAAAAGTACTAGTCTCATTTAGCAGTGTCATGGCAACTTCTCTCCTGTAGTTGTTCACTGCTGAGGTCTCTTTGAGATTTTTAGGGACTCCTCCTCCAGTAATGTCTCTGCATACTATTATGAAATAAGTTCAAATAACTATTGTCAGTGCATAGTACATCAGTAATGTTGGAGAAATCCTTCTATAAACTGACAACTGACTCCATGATGTATTAACACAGCGTTTATTCTTGTGGTCAACAGATGAAATGCTTTCCGAGCAGTTACACGTGCACGGACCTGATGGAGACTTGTCTAGTACAGAGGTCCCCCAAAAGGCACTTAAACAATATTGTGCTCAGGGTTATATGGTTCCCCTGGGGGCCTGATTGGTCAGCTATACTGTTGCTGGGTTACACTCTGCTCTGCCTCTTCCCTCTTTCTTCTTTTATTTTCAGTTATCATTTACCTCACCAGACAGCTATGTTCACTCCCTCCTTAGTTTGTAGTCCTGTTCTCTGAGTTATCAGTCCGTCCTGAACTTCAGTGTCCTTGGCCTCACCATCTCCTCCTCCCGTGCTCACTGTAGCATATCTGACTAAGATAGCCCTGTCTGTTCTCTCCCTCCTAGCTGTAACCCAGCTGCAAAGCATAATGTATAATATGTCACACATACACACACTCTTATTAGTCTTTGGTTAATTCAGTATATACTTTAAGCCAGCTTTTACGTGGCCGTTCCTGAGTGCCCTGTCATCACACCTCAGGTCATTTGTATTATTTCCCACAGTAACATATAAACCACCAAACAAAAACCTTCACATTTTTTGAAATATTTTACAGGTATTAATTAAAGTATTTTACATGTTATTAATTACAGGTATTAATAAAAGTATAAATAGAATGACAGACACAAACATAAGCTTACTTTAAGGACAAATATTCCACATGAGGTGCTATCCTTTTGCAGAATGTGTGGAAATTTGTCGGCTGTCCACCTGGATACCTGGCAGCCTCGTTTTCTGACAAAGGCCCTGAAAGGTATACAAAAAGTAAAATATGACAATGTCATATTTTTAGTTTGTTTTTTTGAAAGCAACACTTGTATTTTCAGCATTTACCTTGTAGACTCCAAACACTGTTTAAAGCCCATTTCGCAGGTTTAATTTTCCAATGAATTTGCACTTATTGATTGTTGGTAATAAACATTCAAACTGTTATCCACTGTATATGATATTGAAAAGTATCACATAACATAAAATAACACAAAAAAGTAGGTCATATTTTACAGAGGTTTGCTTTTCTCCCACAATGCATTACATGACGTCACACAAGGGAGACAATAGGCCAGCCAGCTTAGAGAGACCATTGAGTTACGAGAGAGATAGAAGACAACAGTGTAAGAAAGAGTGTTCAGCAACAGATTATAGATAATACATACATATACATAGATAGCCTATATATATATATATATATAGCTAGACATATAGACAGATACAGTATTGATAGATATATTTAAAGAGAGAGAGATAGATAGCATACCGTCATAGCTAGCGAGCTAGCTAGCTGTAGGTTAGCTAGCTAGGTAGGAAGGTGGGTACAATTTGTCTGTTAGGCGGGCCGATTTTTTTGCTTACACTGTTGTTGGAAACATTATAGCTCTCAACAAAGGTCAGCAATACACATGATGAGGTACTTGATCTTACTGCCAATATCCAGTGAAATGGTCCATGATCCATGGACGGCACCCAAAATGACGTTGTAATTTTAATGACCCTTTGAATCTACGACATCCACACTTTTCCCTTCTATTTTGGTCACCGTGAAGGGACCAAAATAATCTGGGTCCAGCTTTCCCCCTGTCCGCTGTTCACTGCAGACATTCCTCCTCCACACCGAATCCCCCACCTAAAGGCTTTGCTGTTCCTTTTTTGAAAGCCTTTCCCTCGTTCTGGCATGCAGTTTTTCAACATTTTTATAAACAATTTTCATTATTTTGTCATGACGCTCAATGTCAATGGCCACCTCTTCGTTGGTGTAGTCATCCTCAAAGGAATCATCAAACTATGGAAACATGATGGATGATATATATATACAGTGGTGTGAAAAAGTATTTGCCCCCTTCCTCATTTCCTGTTCCTTTGCATGTTTGTCACACTTAAGTGTTTCGGAACATCAAACCAATTTAAACAATAGTCAAGGACAACACAAGTAAACACAAAATGCAATTTGTAAATGAAGGTGTATTATTAAAGGTGAAAAAAAATCCAAACCATCATGGCCCTGTGTGAAAAAGTGATTGCCCCCCTTGTTAAAACATACTATAACTGTGGTTGTCCACACCTGAGTTCAATTTCTCTAGCCACACCCAGGCCTGATTATTGCCACACCTTCACAATCAAGGCAACACTTAAATAGGAGCTGCTTGACACAGTAAGGTCCACCAGAAGATCCTTAAAAGCTACACATCATGCCGAGACCCAAAGAAATTCAGGAACAATTGAGAAAGAAAGTAATTGAGATCTATCAGTCTGGAAAGGGTTATAAAGCCATTTCCAAAGCTTTGGAATCCAGCGAACCACAGTGAGAGCCATTATCCACAAATGGCGAAGACATGGAACAGTGGTGAACTTCCCAGGTGTGGCTGGCCGCCCAAATTACCCAAGAACGCAGCGATGACTCATCCAAGAGGTCACAAAAGACCCCACAACAACGTCCAAAGAACTGCAGGCCTCACTTGCCTCAGTTAAGGTCAGCGTTCATACCTCCACCATCAGGAAAAGACTGGGCAAAAATGGCCTGCATGGCAGAGTTCCAAGGAGAAAACCACTGCTGAGCAAAAAGAACATCAAAGCTCGTCTCAATTTCTCCACAACACATCTTGATGATCCCCAAGACTTTTGGGACAAACATTCTGTGGACCGATGAGACAAAAGGGGAACTCTTTGGAAGTAAGTATATGGCGTAGAAGGAACACTGCTTTCATAAAAAAACATTATACCAGTAACAGTAAAATATGGTGGTGGTTTGTGATGGTCTAGGGCTGTTTGCTGCTTCAGGACCTGGAAGACTTGCCGTGATAAAAGGAACTATGAATTCTGCTGTCTACCAAGAGATCCTGAAGGAAAATGTCTGACCATCTGTTCGTGTACTCAAGCTGAAACGAACTTGGGTTCTGCAGCAGGACAATGATCCTAGAACACCAGCAAGTCCACCACCGAATGGCTGAAGAAAAACAAAATGAAGACTTTGGAGTGGCCTAGCCAAGTCCTGACCTGAATCCTATTGAGATGTTGTGGTATGACCTTAAAAAGGCCGTTCATGCTCGAAAACCCTCTAATGTAACTGAATTAGGACAATTCTGCAAAGATGACTGGGCCAAAATTCCTCCAGGACGCTGTAAAAGCCTCATTGCACGTTATCACAAACGCTTGGTTGCAGTTGTTGCTGCTAAGGGTGGCCCAACCAGTTATTAGGTTTAGGGGCAATCACTTTTTCACACAGGGCCATGATGGTTTGGATTTTTTTAACCTTTAATATAAACACCTTCATTTACAAATTGCATTTTGTGTTTACTTGTGTTGTCCTTGACTATTGTTTAAATTGGTTTGATGTTCCGAAACACTTAAGTGTGACAAACATGCAAAGGAACAGGAAATGAGGAAGGGGGCAAACACTTTTTCACACCACTGTGTATATATATATATCTACAAAGCATATTATCAAATATTTAAAAAATTAAGAGACACAACTGTGTTTATTTTATACCTGATAATGTTCTGGGACCTCGGATGGGTATTGTGCTTCTCTCCCAAACATGAGGTGATATGGCGAGAACTATGTTGTGAGCTGTTTCTTTGTGCGCAGCCCAAACATGACTGCGTCCAAATATTGGTCCCAGGTATTTTTGTCCTCCACCAGTTTTGCAAGAGCTCTAAAAAATAAAGTAATGGAATCGCTTATACATATTTATATATACACACACACACACACACACACACACACACACACACACACACACACACTGTGCTGGATGCATTTTTCACCTTTGTATGGTGCCATTGGTGGTATGGGGCACAGAGGCTTCTCTTAATGCCAAGCACTTTGCAGACCTCAGTGTTGATCTACAAAAGTTATGTGAAAACACATATTTATGTGTTAAGGGACATACATGTGTATAATCTACATTAAACTGTTTGCATAGCAATGGACATTATGAAATACAATTAACTATTTCTGTAGCAAAAATAAAAATACAGTATTGACGAACTCTTTGCCTTGATCATTTAGAATCAGTTTTGGCACTTCAAACTGATAGACAAATTTTAGGATGCACCTGGTAACCTCTGCAGCTGACTTAGATTTTAAGGCCTGTGCCCATCTGGTGCAATAGTCAATAATACACAGATGTACTCATTTTCCTGCTCAGATTTGACCAGCTTTCCAACTAGGTCCATCCCAATCAATTTGAATGGAACCTTGCTCTGCCAAAACAGACATTAATAGAAGGTTAGATTAGATTAGATTAGATAATACTTTATTCATCCCACAGCGGGGAAATTGTCTTGTTACAGCAACATTTTCTACAATAAAAACAAAACAAACAAACAAACAGGCAAACAATAGACAATGAGCAGAGGGTAGACTGAAAGTAAAGTGGTGCAAATAAAGGTATTGTAAAGTGCGGTTGCCAAGAAGAATGTTTAGACATTATAATGTTACATTTGTAAATTAAATAAATCAAATGTAACTTTAGATTGAAGGAGCATGTGAAACACATTAATAAGTCGGCAAATTTAATGAAAGCCTAATATAATGATAGCTTACAGGCTTTATTTGGATTTGTACCTTGATTTGTGTGTAGTCCGTCTCAAGCTTTATATCTTTTTTATTTTTCTGGCATACTGTGCACTGTGATACCTGGTAAACATTAATTATACGTTTTGAGCTGATTAAGCTGCATATCATTTGTTGTCATTGACAGTGCGCGCAGTGTAGAAAGAAAGGGGCCATCCATTGATCACGCCACTGATTTTTGAGGAGGTTGTGAAATCCTCTATGCTGACTGACCGTGACACCGTAACACTCATGTCGGCTAATTAAAATAATAGATTAAACACTGCATTAACCTAGAATTTTTATGTAAAATTTAAGAAATTTCAGCCTAGCTGTTGACACCCGGGTTCTCAGGATCCGCCGCAACTATCAAGGCAACCACTCTTTTCAGTCGCGTGATTTGTGGATGGCCAAAAATATGAATAAAGCACCTACCCATTTCTCTATGTCTGTAGACATGCCAGGCCAGTAGTACCGCTGAGAAATTGCATCTCTGTTTTTTTTAGCTGTCCAAGATGTGCACCGATGTTGCTATATTGAAACTCCTTGAACAGCACATCAGCCACTGCTGCACTGCACACAACTTTACATTTTCCCTCTTTAAGGGATCCCTTGTTTCTGATGTAGTATAGGGCATCATCTGTAGAATATATATTAAAAAAAAGATCATATTCATGAGAACATTTTTTTTTAAACAGATAGAGGCTTAACTTGTTGCCTACCGCAATACCAAGCCTTGTAGCCAACCCTTACGCTAGCAATGTAAGCTATTCACCAATATCAAAAGTACCTTAGTAAGCTAACGTTACTTCACTAAATTTCAATGGTGTACTTGGGTGTAATGGTGGGCACATTACTATAAATGAATAGATAGCTATAAATAGGTTTATATGTATTTTAGTAGGCAGGGTATTCCTAATTAGCCTGCTACATTTTTTGCGATGCTAATTAGCTTACCAATCATGCAGAAATTAGAGGCTCTTCTTTTCAGGATGTAACGCTCATGTTTATCAGCTTATTTAGGATATTCCCCCTCAAGAAGATACTTCTTCAGATCCATAAACATTTTATGATCCATCATGCACAGATAAGACTAACAGATTAAGCCAACGCAATTATGCGGACTACCTATAAGGATAACGAGCAAATGAATGCCCTTCATATGTGAGCTGTCCAGAACATGTGACACCACAGGCCTACATTCTACAAGGTCACATAACCCACATCAAATGAGAGTGATGACGGTTTTTGGCTATACATTGGGAAATAAAATAAGTCCCCTTAAATGGTTTGGTTGTTGTTACAGGTGATTTCTGCCAAGTTACAGTAGGGTCACATATTCTGACGATAGCTGGCAATATATGTGACCCCTTGTGCCTAAGATTAGATGTTGACCAGTGTGATTATTGTTTTTTTTGTCTATACATAAAGTATGAAGATAAAATAAGTCACCTGAAATGGTTTGGTTGTTGTGACAGGTGAATTTTGAAACATTCACATATATATGAATTTATTTATGGGGACAACTCACAATGAGTTCACAATCAAATTATTAATTGGTTGTTGATCATTTCCTCCCACAGCTCTTGTAGATTAGGTAACAGCCTCATGCTGCTGACGTAGTTTTATTATTATTTATTTCATCCGCATCCTCATGATTAAGTCTACTCTGTGATGTTTATTAGGGGCCAACAGAATAAACACGCACACACAACACACACACAGACACATATATATAGTTTCTTTATTTAGATTCACGATTAGACACTAGTCATTCTGCGCTGAACCTTCATTATAAACAGCCTGCAGTTTACGCTGATAGCGTAACAGTCGTAACGAAGTTGTCTGTGTGGGTAAGATCAACCTGCACAGTGACAACAGCGCCCCCTACAGTCACAAAATACAATGGTCACAGAATTTGGTGTTACACCGGCTGTAACAGACGAGATGCAAACAACGGGAGACACGTTCTTGCAGGAAACAAAAAGGACACTGCGTTTGTTTAAAAAAAATAATAGACAAAATGCCTCTCTCCCATAAACCCAGCTTCACAGCGGAATGGGTTCAAGCCAGGGGAGGGAACTGCTGGAAGTCAAACCTTGCGTTCGAGATTGTCTTGTTAAACGGCTAAAAACACAGACAGGATTTCAAGTGCTATTTCTGTCTCAATAATGTTAACGCTTGTTATTTTCCTTTGACGGTTGAAAGACGGTTTCTCAAAGAGGCTGTGAGGGCGCCAAAGATTTTTCTAAGCAGAACAATCCCTGATATTGACATAACACCATCAGTCTCTTCATCGCTAGCTAGCTAAACAAAATGGATTTTACTCTTTCAGAAGCTAGCGCTGTTTAGCTAGTTGACAGCGGATCCAGTGAAAGCTTACACACATTTTCTGAAATAAAAAAACTAAATAAGCATGTGTACAGAGTGTGTAGCTAGTGTTAGAATTTTCTAACTTCGTGTTCGTTCTGTGACACCTCACTCAACTTCGCTCTGCTCAACATCCGCTCACTGACAGGCAAGGGACAACTCATCCAGGACTTCATCTCCGATCGTAAGCTAGACTTTTTCTGTTTAACCGAGACATGGCAGCAGCCCAGCATCTTTTCTGAACTCAATGAATCCACTCCTAGTGGATTTGTTTACATCTGTCAACCCCGTGGCTCTGGCAGGGGAGGAGGTCTCGCGACAATCTACCGCGAGAAGTGGAAGGTCTCGCCGGTGTCTGAGTCTGTCTTCAGCTCCTTTGAATCTGCTGTCTGCAAATTGTCTGGACCCACTCCAACCATCATTGCTACTGTCTACCGCCCCCCTAAACCGAATAGTGATTTTTTAAATGACTTTGCTGCTTTCCTTACCCACTTATCCTCTCTCTCACCAAATATAATACTGCTGGGCGATTTCAATATCCACATGGACAATATAAACCTGCCTCTCACCAAAGACTTCACCTCCTGCTTAGACAGTTTTGGATGTCAGCAACATACCACTTTTCTGACACACTCCAAAGGACATATTCTGGACTTAATCTGCTGCTCTGGTGTCACCCCATCTGACCTTACAGCAGATGAACTCTCCATAACTGACCATTTTCTCCTCACATTTACAGTGAAACTCAGTCTCTCCATCTCAAAAATACCACGCCTTATTCATTTCGGAACATAAAGAATATCAACCCCGCCACCCTCACTTCAACTATCCACTCCTCCCGCCTTCCTGACACTCACATCTCTCCACCCCCGATGATCTGGTCTCTCATTACAACACTGGACTCCATAATATTCTCAATTCTCTTGCACCGTTGAAAGCAGATCTGTTTCTTTCTCCGTCTCCGCCCCTTGGTTCACCCCCGATCTGCGTCTCATGAAAGCCAAAGGTCGGCAACTCGAACGTCTCCATAGAAAAACTGGTCTCACTATTCACAAAGAAATGTACAACAACCACATCCTACGTTACAAGGACTCTATTGCCAGCACCAAATCCCACTACTACTCCACAATAATCACGGCCAACAAAGGAAACTGTCACTGTTCTCCTTACTTAACAATGTCACCCAACCCCTGGACTCTCTCCCTCCCCATTTGTACACTACCTTCTTCTGCAACTCGGTAATGTCCTTTTTCACAGAAAAAATCAAGAACATCCACCAGCATCTTGGATCAATCCCTCACCTCAGCATCTCAGATAACCTTCATTCATCCACACACTCATTCTCCTCCTTCCGTCTCCCCACTATTTCAGAAATCACAGAACTCACCCGGAATTCCAAGCCATCTACTTGTAAACTTGATCCCCTCCCCACCCAACTTGTTAAAGCCTGTCTTCCCTCCCTTGTCCCCCTCATCTCTGCTATCATCCACTCCTCCCTTACCACTGGAACCGTCCCTACATCCTTCAAAACTGCTGCCATCACCCCTATTTTGAAAAAACCTGGTGCCGACCCATCCAACTTCAACAACTTCCTTCCTATTTCCAATCTACCCTTCCTCTCCAAAATTCTTGAAAAAACAGTTGCCTCTCAACTCCATTCTCACCTATCCCACAATAACCTGTATGAACAGTTCCAGTCCGGTTTCCGCCCCCTCCATAGCACTGAAACAGCACTCATCAAAATCACCAACGACCTCCTCATGGCAGCTGATTCTGGACTCCTCACCATCCTCATCCTCCTCGACCTGAGTGCAGCATTTGACACCATCTGTCACACCACCCTCCTCAATAGGCTATCTTCCATTGGCATCACCCAGACTCCGTTAGACTGGTTCACATCTTACCTCTCTGGTCGCACACAGTTCATTCAACTCAAATCCTGTGAATCCATTCCCTCCTCCGTCACTTCAGGTGTGCCCCAGGGCTCTGTTTTGGGGCCCCTACTCTTCATCATTTACCTGCTTCCCCTCGGCAATATCTTCCGCAAATTTAACATTCACTTCCACTGTTACGCCGATGACACCCAGCTCTACCTCTCCACCAAACCCTCGTCCACTCTCCCGCCCACCTCCCTTACAGATTGCATCTCTGAAATAAAAATCTGGCTCACCCAAAACTTCCTCAAATTAAACAGTAATAAAACCGAGGTTCTCCTCATTGGCACCAAAGCCACTCTTTCCAAAACAGACGGTTTTTCTCTCACAATTGACAACTGCTCCGTCTCACCCTCCCCCAAGGTTAAGAGTCTGGGTGTCATCCTTGACAGCACATTATCCTTTCAACCCCATGTCAATAACATTACCCGGTCTGCCTACTTCCACCTACGTAACATCAATCGCCTCCGCCCCTCCCTTACCCCCCACACTGCTGCAATTCTTGTCCACAGTCTCGTCACTTCCCGTCTCAATTTTTGCAACTCTCTCCTCTTCGGTCTCGCTCACAAATCCCTCCACAAACTTCAATTGGTCCAGAATTCAGCTGCCCGCATCATAACTCGAACCCCCTCCATCCACCACATCACTCCTGTCCTCCAACAGCTCCACTGGCTCCCGGTCCAGTTCTGTATCAAATTAAAAATCCTTCTATTAGCATTCAAGGCCATCCACAACCTCGCCCCCCCATATTTGTCTGATCTCCTCCAGCGTCCCACTCCCTTCCGCTCCCTCAGATCCTCTTCCTCCATAAACCTGTCTGTCCCCCCCGCCCGTCTCACCACCATGGGGGGCAGAGCATTTAGCCGCTCTGCTCCCCGTCTCTGGAACTCACTACCCCCCCAACTCAGAAACATTGATTCATTCCCCCATTTCAAATCACAACTAAAAACACATCTGTTTATAACTGCCTATTCCACCTAAATGTCTGTTGCTCCGCCTTTTCTGTTGTATAGTATTTGTTTTGCTGTATAGTATTGGTTTTTCTGTTGTATAGTATTTGTTTTGCTGTTGTATAGTATTGGTTTTGTTTTGCTGTATAGTATTTGTTTTGCTGTTGTATAGTATTGGTTTTGTTGTATAGTATTTGTTTTGCTGTTGTATAGTATTTGTTTTGCTGTTGTATAGTATTTGTTTGCTGTTGTATAGTATTTGTTTTGCTGTTGTATAGTATTTGTTTTGCTGTTGTATAGTATTTGTTTTGCTGTTGTATAGTATTTGTTTTGCTGTTCTTAATTTATGAATTCCCTGTGCGGCGTCCTTGAGTGCCAAGAAAGGCGTCTTTAAATAAAATGTATTATTATTATTATTCGTTGGATCTCTGAGGAAGGAGGCTTGGGTCCAATTGAGAATTAAGAAAAGGTTTAATGAAACAGAATGATGAAGATGATAAAGCAAAGACAATAAGACACAAACAACATGATGGCACTGCAGCTGACAGCAGACTGATCCATGCTTCCCCCTGATGGAGTCACATGATACCAGTCTTGATTATTCCTTAATCACACACATGTATCCCCTGTTAATTGTTCATATTAACTTTACCAGTCTTTTTAGACTGAGTCATATGAAAGACTACTTAGCCCTAGACAATAGGGATGAGCGAGTACAGCATTATCTGTATCTGTATCTGTTTACCACATGAATTATCCGGATCCGTACTCGGACTGGGTGGGGCCTAAACCGGAAGTGGTCATATTTAACCCGGAAGTGGGTCGGGTTCTCTTGAAATGTGCGGGGCTTTAACCGGTATGTTATTTAAGCATGCAATTGATGAGTTGATCAAAAATCGTTATATTTATTGCTGATTTGAAAACTATTTACATGACAGCATCAGCATTGAGCTTCAGATCAGTGGTGTTGTCATGGTAACAAACAAACTACAGAACGTTTTGCAACAATGAATACAACACATGCGGTTGCAATTATGAAGTAAAATGTAATGAACAAGAGTTTTCATACTCAATATAACTTTCTTTTTTAACTTCTTATTTTTTTATGATCAGTGTGATTTTTTATTTTTGGTTCTTTTTTTGTAACTTTCTTTTTATTGCCTTTCCAACAGGTTACAGCAACAACTTTTACATCGAAAAAAAAAAAAAAAAAAAAAAGGTACATTTCAACAGATACATATATATACACACACATAGGTTAAGCATCAGCAGTTCGGATGTCCACCTGGCAGCAACGCCCATCTCTTTCAGTCTTTCAGCATCCTCCCATCATAATCCATATCTTTTCTACATCAGACACCACAAAAACATGACATATCATTCAGATCAGGCAGAACCATACTCTTAAACACAAAGTGGTAGCTTCAGTCTTTCACGGATTAATCGTTCAGAACTGTGTCAATGTAAGGGCCCCATACTTTCAAAAATACTTCCTGTCTATTATTCATTTTAGAAATCAGCTGTTCATAATTAGCAACCTTGGTCATCTCCCCCAGCCATTCATTAAATGGGATGTTGTTTTTTGTTTTCCAATGCCTAAGGACAATCCTGCAGCCTGTGGTAAGGGCAAGTCTACACCATAAAGTTTGCTGAGCTGTCAACTTTACCCCTTCCGTTATTATCCCTAATATACAGAGCGCAGGGCATCGTGATAGCTCTATTTTGAATATTTTATTGAGCAATATTATTATATTTTCCCAAAGATTCCAAGTCATTTGGCATTCGTACAACATGTGAATAAGTGTACCTCTATTCCTATCACATCGCCAACACATATCTGATTCCCTCAATTTCAATCTGGCCATTTTGCAGGGAGTCCAGTAGTTCCTATGCAGGATCCTATATGTGATTAACTGTGTCTGAACTTCCCTCGATGTCTTAAACCAGGACCCAACAATTCCTCTCCACGTCTCCACAGCTATCCCCACCCGTAGATCCTCCTCCCAAACTCTCTTGAGACCATCAAGCATTGGAGGGTGAGATTGTCTCATTAGACTGTAAAACCTGGATGTCCTGCCCTTAACCACCAAATTGCTCTGAAACAATTCCTGTATCACTGTGTGAGGGATTAGAGAGTGTTCCCTTTGTACTGCCATTATACAGCTCCTCAATTGAAGATATTTCCAAAAATCTCTCTTAGGAAGTTTGTATTTAGCCATCAGCTCTTCAAAAGACATAAAAATATCATCCTTGAAAAGATCCTCAAAAAAGATAATACCTGCCTGGACCCAAGTCCTCCAATAAAGAGTTTTTTTATCCACTTTTATTAGATTGTTATTCCAAAGAGATGACTTCATGGTACAGAGAGGTTTTGACCCTACAACCTGGTGTGATACTCTCCAAGTTTCTCTCGCAAACATCAACACTGGATTTCTAATCGGAACTTCTCCCCCTGTCTGTGAAATAAAAGCCTGTATTGGAAGAGGCTCAACGAGCTCTTTTTCAATTGAGACCCATCCTGGAGCTTGATTTTCTACCATAAAACTCTTGGATAACTGATTAAGAGAAAAGGCATAGTGAAACCAATCCACTCTTGTTAAGCTAAGACCCCCATCCTCCCTTGCTGCCCATAATTTTGTTTTGTTGAAAAGAGGTCTTTTGCTTGCCCATAAAAAGGTATGTATCGTCTTGCGATACCTTTTCAGTAGCAGAGGAGGAAAACTCAAAGGTAATAAATATGTGATATAATTAATTTGTGGGATTACTACCATTTTTAGGATGTTTATTTTACCCAGCAGAGATAGCCCTAATTTGGCCCAGTTCTGTAATGTACTCTCAATTTTCTGAATAAGTGGGAGAAGATTTTCTGACATTATGTTTTTTAAGCCTGTGGTAAGCTTTATGCCTAAATATACCAGACCTGAAGGGAGCCATTTAAACTGCCAATTTTCCCTAATATTTGGTGGACACAGGTTAGACAATGGCATTGCCTCCGACTTCCCCCAATTTACTTTATACCCTGAGATAAGAGAGAAGGAGTCAATCAGTGATAACATATGAGGGACAGCTGTCTCTGGATTTGCAGTTAGCACCAAGACATCATCCGCGTACAACAACAATTTGTGTTCCGTCTTTCCTGCATGAATGCCCTTGATATTAACGTTATCTCTGATGGCAGCGGCTAATGGTTCCAGAGCCAATGCAAAGATTAGTGGGCTCAGGGGGCATCCCTGCCTTGTACCCCTGTAAAGGGAAAAAGTAGGGGACATCCTCCCATTTGTCAATACTGAAGCCTTTGGGTCACAGTACAGAAGTTTAACCCAATTTATAAACATGGAGCCTAATCCAAACCTGTGTAGCGTCCTAAATAAGTATCCCCATTCTACCCTATCGAACGCCTTCTCGGCGTCGAGGGAGAAAGCAACCGTGGGTTCCGTACTATTTCTTTCCCTCCAAATCAAATGCAATAACCTGCGAACGTTATCTGCAGAAGAACGCCCCTTGATAAAACCCACTTGATCTGAGTGAATCAGACTTGGTAGATGTGTCTCTAGTCTCATAGCCAGAATCTTAGCCAATATTTTGTTATCTACACTTATCAAAGAAACTGGGCGATAACTTCCACACTGTTGGGGGTTCTTGCCTTTTTTATGTATAAGTGTTATTACAGCAGTCTGCATACTTTGAGGCATGCTCCCTCTTTTCAGGGCGTCCCGAAATACAGTAAGTAACTTTGGTGCTAATATGTCTGAAAACTCCTTGTAAAAATCTGCCGGAAAACCGTCGTCCCCAGGGGATTTCCCAGAACTCAGTCTCTTTATAGCTCGTTGGACCTCCTCCAATGAGATATCTCCCCCAATCACCCTTTGTGTTTCCTCAGACAGAGTCGGTAAGTGTACCTGAGACAAAAAATTATCTATGTTCGTCTGGTCTGTGGTACATTGTGATGTATACAACTTTTGGTAAAATGCTGTAAACACTTCATTAATCTCCACCTTGTCTGATACTAAGACCCCATTCTCATTCTCTACTGCAGTTATTAATGTACGATCATATTGTTGTTTTACCCTATGGGCCAAGAATCTCCCCGCTGCCTCCCCCTGCTCATAGTACTTCTGTCTGCATCGAAACAGTGCAAATTCTGCCTTCTTCTGTAGTATAGTGTCCAGTTCAAACTTAAGTTTGTTTAACTGCAAAAATACCACAGCATTTGGCTGGGATGCATTCACTCTTTCCAGACCTTTAATTTTCCCTCTAATTCATCTACACGTCTAATAGCTTGTTTTTTCAAATAAGAGCAGTGTTGTATCAGACGACCCCTCAAAAAGGCTTTAAATGCATCCCACTCTACACTATGGTTAGAAGTTGACCCTTCATTAAATTCCCAATATTCTAGAATTTCCTTTTTAATAAAGTCACGGGACTTCTCATTTTGGAGTAGAGAGGTATTGAGCCTCCATCGGGTTCTAGGGGTTTCAGATATAGGCCTAAAACTTAACACTGCTTCTACCGGTGCGTGATCAGACAACACAATATTACCAATTGATGCATTCACGGTCATGCCCACTAATTGTTTCGATATTAAAAAATAATCTATCCTTGAGTATGTGGCATGTGGGTTAGAGTAAAAAGTATACTCCCTATCTTGGGGGTGTAATAGCCTCCAGATGTCGACTAAGCCCAGTTCCTCCTCCAACGTATCAATTGCTAATTGGGATTTCTGAACCTGTTTTGTATTCGAGATATTTGACTTGTCCAATGCTGGGTTTCTTACCTGATTAAAATCCCCCCCAATTATTACATATGAATTCCCCATTTTTGTCACAATGTTACAAATGTCAGTGAAAAAAACTGGGCAATCTATATTAGGGGCATAAATATTAACAAGGGAGCACCTAATACCACAAAGGTCTACATCTATCGCCACCCACCTGCCTTCCCTGTCCGTGAGTTGTTTGTGTATAATAATATTGAGATTCCTACGGATCAGAATGCTAACGCCCCGCTGTCTGGATGAATAGGCACTAAAGAATGTTTTACCAACCCAGTCTCTTCGTAATTTAGTAGACTCTTCGTTATCTAAATGAGTCTCCTGTAGGAAGCAGATATCTGCCCTCTTCTGTTTTAGATACAAAAGAAGCTTCTTCCTTTTTATAGCAAGATTTGCCCCCCTTATATTCCATGATATCACTTTAATCATGTCTGCCATTATTCTTCATTTTTTCTGATTTGTCCCTGGTCCTTTCTGGTCTGATCTCAAAGTGTTCGTGACTAAGCGTGCAACCATGCTTTGCACCCCGCCGCAGATGCCTCCCCGTGCTGTAAATGTACCTACATGAAACCCAGACAAAAAAAAAAAAAATACAGAAATAAAACACAAATACACAAATGTAGTAACCATCGAGGAACAGGACGGCTCTCTACAACCTTCACTCTCAAACGAAACAACAAAATAGTACGTCCGTGAAACTCAAAGTCCCTGGCCAGTTGGCCCCCCCCCCCAACATCATCAACTGTATCTCTTCCTCTGTAACCGAGTCTAAAAGTGAATGCAGAAACTACTGAGATATAGCCACCATCTTCTGTCCTTTAACTTTACCTAGACCTTTATAGAGGAGCCCATTTCTTAACTTAGAACAAGATTCAAAATAACATCATGCATGGGCAATTAATTAAATTCAAAATCAGAAAGGTCATCTAAATTGTAATTTTCTGCAGATGAGTATCACCACAGCAGGAGCATTTTTGCATTACTGGCTTATAAGGGTCATCCTTCGTCCCTTTAATATATACTATAGTCCTCACTGTTTATCAGTACGCTTATATCATAACCCAGAACTTAGACTCAAAGTGCAGTGTCACCATAACCCACTTCAGAATAACATTATCCAAGCATTAAGCAGCAGTATTCAACTAAGACCCTCGTCTAAAATAAACAAACGTGAGGTGTAATTTCAAGGTGCTGCAGCTCCTGTAAACAATGTGGACGTAATCACTCTGACTGTCCACCTTACTGTTTCAGTTCTACTTGCCCGTAATGTCCGTCAGTCCAGCCTGGATAGGCTATCCGCTGGTGGCTTGTAAAATCAAAGATAATCCACCAAAGAGTTCAGTCCGTTGGTCATTAATGATCATCTCCCAAATACGCTGGAATTTTTATTAGGTCCTCGTAGAAATAAAATCTGCCACCTCCTCTGGCGAAGCAAATGTGTGTCGTACGTTTTCGACCACAACTCTCAGCATGGCCGGGTATGCCATGGTGTACCGCAGCCCCTTCTCCTGTAGCCGTCTTTTCACCCCATCAAACTTCTTGCGCCTCTGAATAACATCCTGCGAGAGATCCTGGAAGAAAGATATGCGTTTGCCTTGCCACTCCACTCGTTCCTTCTCCCTAGCCGCCCGCAGCACTGCTTCCCGGTCTCCGAACCTTAAGAAACGCACCAGGAGGTGTCGGTCCCCGCCGCCCCGCCGACCGGCCCTGTGGGCGCGTTCGATTTCCAAATCCCGGGCCGTCCCGACATCTAATGCTTCGGTAAGAAGCTTCTGCACAAACCCCTGCATGTCTCGTCCTTCGGCTCCTTCTGTAACTCCCACGATACGGACGTTGTTGCGGCGGCCGGCATCCTCCAGGTACGTAACCTTCTCCTGGAGCTGCGTAATGGACTTTACAGCCACGTCCAGCGTCACTCCTCGGGTTTGGCCTTGATCTTCCAGGGTTGAAATCCGGGCCTCGGTCATCCGGGCCCCTAGTTTTTCTACCTGCCGTCTGAACAGCATCCATACCGATTTCAGTCCATCATGTCCGACGCGATCCCCTGCGCAACGTTCATGCTGCTTATTCCGCCGTCGTATGTCTGAATTTCGATGTTGGGCAGCCGCCATGTTTCCTTCTTTCTTCGTTAGCCGCTCGCGCCTAGGCTCTCAAACCGTACTGTGATGCTTTTCTGGACTGTCTGCATTCTACTCCGTAATCACAATCCTTCCCGAGCCTATTTTATATATTGAATGTTTAAAATAAGTATTTAAGGTGGGTAAGGAGGGGCGGCCCGCAGAGCTCCCTCTACGCAGCCATCTTGGGTGTTCGCTCCCCATTTTTTTTTGGGTTCTTTTTTATTTTTTTTTATCCACTCCAGGTGTGTGTGGTGTGTGTGTTGTGTGTGTGTGTGGTGTGTGTGTGTGTGTGGGAGTGAGAGGGGGCGGGGGGCAGCCTGACAGTAAAAAAAAAAAAAAAAATCTTCGATGGCAGGAGACACAGCGGAGTTGCATTTAAAAGGGCAACACGTCTGAAACCCACGTTCACCAGAAATCTACGGTTTATAGGGGTGATAGAGTATCCGGCTGAAACGAGTATCCGGTCGGATAAAGCACTTTTGCGACGAGACAAGAGTATCCGAGAATATGAGTCAAATCCGTGCTCGGATTGAATAAAACTCCTCAACTGGCCGCGCTGCGTTTTGTGATAGTCAGACAGCGCCCCCCCCCCCCCCCCCCGCCTAAAACCCGCTCGGATCAATCACACACACACAGAACATGGAGAAAAGCGCTCCCCGGCCGCTCTCTCTCTCTCGCTCTCTCTCTCTCTCTCTCTCTCTCGCGCGCGCGCGCTCCCGCTCCGTCAGGCAGGCAGTCAAAGGGTCTGCGGACTGTTCGGTTAACGTTAGGGTTTCTTCAGCTTCAGTTGTTTTTTAACTTTGGTTATAGTACTACATACTTAGTAACCAGTAGATTTGTTGAACGTGGTTTCAGACGTGTGCCAATGCTGATGCGTCATGTAAATAGTTTCAAATCAGAAAATATAACATTTTTGATCAACTCATCAATTGCATGCTTAATAACATACGGTTTAAGCCGCACCATTTCAAGAGAACCCGACCCACTTCCGGGTAAATTGACCACTTCCGGTTTAGGGCCCCGCCCAGTCCGAGTACGGATCCGGATCCGGATAATCATGTGGTAAACAGATACAGATAAGATACAGATAATGCTGTACTCGCTCATCCCTACGGTTACTAAGTATGTAGTACTATACCAAAGTAAAACAAACCTGAAGCTGAAGAAACCCTAAACGTTAACGAACAGATCCGCAGACGGAAATGACTGCTGCCTGACGGAGTGGGGAGCGCGCGCGCGCGGCGAGAGAGAAGAGAGAGAGACACAGAGAGAGAGAGTGAGAGAGAGAGAGAGAGAGAGAGGAGAGCGGCCGAGGAGCGATTTTCCATGTTCTGTGGTGTGATTGATCCGAGCGGGTTTTTAGGCTTGGGGGGGGGGGGGGGGGGGCGCTGGACTATCACAGAACGCAGCGCGGCCTGTTGAGGAGTTGTATTCAATCCGAGCACGGATATTGACTCATATTACTCGGATAATACTTGTACTCGGCAAAAGTGCTTTATCCGTACCGGATACTCGTTTCAGCCGGATACTCGGATCACCCCTAGGCCTACTAGACAACAACAAGTTCACTGCATACACATACAGGCTATAAAAACCTCTTATGACAGTATCAAGACAATCATTTTGGACCATTACAGCCATTCCCCTTGATATCATATAATCTAAAGAAAACAGAATGAGATATGGCAATACTTCATAATAGCAGTGTTAGAAATGATACAAACACCAATCCACTACTTTTACCACTGCACAGTACGTACTAGTAGGGGAGAGCCGGGACAGTTGAAACACTTTTAATTAAACGTAATTTACAAAGCGGGTCGAATCACACTGAAAGCTGATATTTGTAACCAGCAAACCTAACACCTGTCATCTGTCAAATACGTTGCTGTTCAGTTTGAACAAAACCGTTCAGGAGTATTCAGCAAAAGTGGGACGTGCGTAATGTTTCATCCGTCCTCCTGGACGGGACGAAGTGAAACAGCCGCGGGGGCGAATGAAACATGCAGTTTAAGCCATATAACTTCCAACAACTTTAAATATTTACTGTATATCATGGATGGTACTTCCAAAAGGTGTTATTTAGTTAGATTGGTGCAGGACTATGCCGTTTTGTGAATGTCTGTTAACACTAATTCCCGTCATCTGAAAGCGCATATGAAGCGGTTATTGAAATCATGCACTGTGGATGATGTGCGTATTTTTATAGCTAGAACATAAGTAAGTTTTTCTATTTATATCATGTTTCTATTGTAGAAAATGTCATTTCACTAGGTTTTTACATGGGTTAGACTATGGACAGCCAAATAACGCGCCCCAACCGTCGTCTCCATAGGATAACATGGGAAAACTCAACCCCATACCTGGTGGCTGAAATATATTTTCTATCTTTCTAAAACTGCTATTCATGTCTCACCACCATAAATTGGACGAACACAGACATTTGTGATTACTTAAAATGCATGGAGTTCCAGCCAGGTCGGGGACAGTTGAAACAGCTGTTTCATCCGTCCCGACTAGACATATGCATTATAGCCTGTTTTGCTTCATCAGAACAAGCATGAAATATGAAAGTCTGGGATTGTGGAGAACACTAACTGGTCTACTAAATAAGCATGTAGTCAAACTTTAAATGAAAAACCCGGTTAATATCAAAAAAATGTGACGCTAATGAAGTTTACTTTTGACCATCAAAACGGTTATTCGGCTGTAACTCCGTGATGAAGGATAACAGGAAGATTTTGGCTGATAGGTGGAGGTTAAATGCTCTATGTTCAGACCTAAGGAAGTCTGTCTATCATCATCGCACTCGGAGAAAACTGGAATGTTTCATCCGTCCCGCGTTTCAATCGTCCCGGCTCTCCCCTACTGCGCATTTGAGCAACTCTATGACAATATAGCTTTGCTCCAGATGTAGTGTAGGAAAGAAGTGACCAGTATTACTGTGCGGGATACACAGTAATACCATAAAATGGTTGGTTTATGCCTTTCCTAAAAAATATTGAACTATATTATTAGGACGTGGGTTAATAGGAAAGACCTGTCTTTTCAGAAAACATTTAAGTTTGGTTAAACAACAATGAACAGAGTGTAATTTAACATATGTTCTTTTTATTTGA